>NC_090736.1:98301099-98336099 GCF_036898095.1 Palaemon carinicauda
CATAGCATTTGTACACTATGAAAATATTTTTGATCCTGTCAAAACCTCAGCAGTAATAAAAGGAGGTACAGCATTCCTAAAACTCCATAAAAATAGTGAAAAAATTCCCATTGAGAATTTAATTACACAATGAGAACCCAACTCTTCTGAAATACTCGTTGTATGCATTAATAAACATTTTAAGATTTCAGATTGGGAAAATGTTGGAATTAACATTAATGATGCATAACCTAAAAACTTAAAATTTTAAAATGTCATTTTTATTTCGTGAATCATGAGAGGAATTGCCAAAGATGAAGGAAGTTTTCAATAGAGAAAGAAGAAAATGCAACTAAAAATGAATACGAATAAAGCTAAGATAATGTTCAATGAAAATCCAGCCATCTATATATTGTTAATGAATGTACATAGATAGGACAGACATTAAGGGTTTTCCCAGGATAATCAAAAAGAAAAAGAAAAGAAAAAAAAAGAGGGAAAAGCATAGAATAGAGAGATTTTCAAGTGTTCGAAAATAAGCTCTTCGTCTATTCCTTGTATTTGAAAAGTGTTCATTACTACTGAAGTTTTAATAGACCCAAAGGCTGTCTCGTGGTCTAAAACTAGAATACATCTTCGTTTCTCATACGCTCTTGATTTTTACATTACCTGGTTAATTCCATGGGTATGGTCTGTTCTTAAATACCTGTTTATAAAGCCTGCCTTCTCTCTCTCTCTCTCTCTCTCTCTCTCTCTCTCTCTCTCTCTCTCTCTCTCTCTCTCTCTCTCTCTCTCTCTCTCTCTCTCTCTCTCTCTCTCTTTACTTCTAACATTTATCTAAATATTTTATATATCATTGAGAATTGACTTATTGGTCGATCCTCTGGTGTCATATAGACTGTGAACTTCCCAAAATAAGCTATGGCATTACACATGTAAACCATATCTGCATTATATGTCAATACATGCTTGCTACCGTACCTATAGGAAGAGAAAATATAATTAGTGATCAAGAAAAGTTAAATTATATCAAATACAGATTCAGTGACTAAGAAAGAAAACTGAAATCCAAGTATAAAATCCATGATGAATATAGAGTATAATGAACCAAAGTTATTGTAATATAATAATAATAATAA
This sequence comes from Palaemon carinicauda, assembly GCF_036898095.1. NCBI lineage: Eukaryota > Metazoa > Arthropoda > Malacostraca > Decapoda > Palaemonidae > Palaemon > Palaemon carinicauda. Next base: position 98,302,218 of record NC_090736.1, read on the forward strand.
TAATAATAATAATAATAATAATAATAATAATAATAATAATAATAATAATAATAATAATAATAATAATAATGTAAAAAAAAAACACACAAATAGAAAAGTGGAGATTTTTGAAAAATGGATATTAAACATAATTTTATATACATACAAAAACATAAAATACAGAGAAAATTACAAAAACAAAAAACAGAATGCACACTTATTTACTTACTTCTCTAGCTTATTGATAATGTTCATCTTGATCGAATAGTGACCTCTGAGGGATACCTAATATTCATCCCCAGTGAGCTTGGACCCTGGCATGTAAATCCTTCAATAATTAGCCACCACAAGGTCAAAGACTTTTCTAATTGGAGAGGGAAGGGCGTTCCTCGCCCTCCCTTCATGTCGAAGCACAGAATCTTCACAGTCAAAACATCACCCTCCGTGTGGTCCCACATATCACACGTAGTCGTATGGTTATGTAAACTGACAGCTGATATGATTATAATTCAAATGAAGTCCCAAAGCTTCCGGAAGTTTAAGTCCCTAAGGGCAATGTTGCCGTTGTGATGGTACTGACTCCTCATAAGAGTAAGGCGATCATTGAAATGCAGGACTATCTCTGCCAGGATACATTCATCCAAAAAGACTTTTATCACCCTCCCCCCACATAGCAGAGGTATGACCAACAGGTATAAACCTTAGTATAATCATATTGGAGATAGATGGATTTGAGTCGTTTTTCCATCACGTTCCATAGCGACATCGAACTAAAATTGCGTCAATAAGCTTGATTGGAGTTCCTCTGGATAGCTGGAGTTCCCCCCTTCTCGTCTATCTGCTCTTCTCCTCAAATGAAGTGAGCCAATTCAGAATCAAGAGTCCAGTACATAAGGTTGAGGTTACGGGAGTTGTCATTTCTGTTGCACTTGTGGGCACAACAGGCAATGGGGATCTGTTCCCCTCCTCGTACTTCTCAATATCTCAATATCTCCTGGAGAAATTTTCAGGATCATCGTCCTGCTCTGCTTCACACCTCACCTCACTGTCCAATTGAGCAACCTGAAGCTCCTCCTCCTCACCATCTCGAAAATGTCACAAACTTCCAAATGGTCATCAACAACACTTTCGATCTCCATTAGTAGTGAGATGATGGCATCCAATCCAAAGAAACTTGCATGCTAGCTATTATCAATGAGAACTGCAAAGAAAAAAAAAACTTAAATTAGCATTCAAAGAAAAATAGACTAAATTGCATTATGAAACATCTAAGCTAAACCTACTAACATGCACGTAGAAGCCGGATTTGTAGGGTTGACCCCGACCGATCGCAAGTTTAGAAAAGTAGGAAGCCAAAGAAGTGAGCTGGATTTTATCTGACTTGACCAAGGGTTGTAGACTTCTACCACACTGCAGGTCAATCACCATCAAATCCATGACGATTCCTGACTTATTCGCAATTTTTTTCCCATATACACGCATTGGTCGAAGTTAATCTACCGAACCTATCTAGGTAAGAAAATATCAGTTGACGCAATGTTGCAATTCTTCTTTTCATCAATTTATTGTGTTTTCCTTTCATTGGTGCTTCCTTAGTTTTAGTCTCATTGTGTTTACGAATATCATGGGTTTTTAAGATTGTTTATTGTCTTGGAAAGTTTCACTAATCTTATTTCATCTCTCTTGCATTTTACCCTAACTTCAGACATTTTCATTATTATTTTCTCTTATAAAAAAGAACATTGAAAATTTACCCGAAGAAGCCCATATGGAGGAAAAAAATATAGAGTTTATTCTCAGTGAAAAGTTTTATTCAGTTAAAAAATGTAGCAATGGTAAAAAAAGGTAGTAAAGTTGAGTGGCCTTGGAATGGTGAGAAAATTTTTTTTTTCTTTTTTTTAGATAATCTGATTCAGAAGGGTGGTATCCACTATTTTGCCATAGTGGACAACACTATTTTTAATTAGATCATAAAAAAAAAAAATAATAATGTAGGTAGACCGGCCGCCAGATAATCATCCCAGGTCATGACATCAACCTCTGATCCAGTCAAGAATATGGAGGCGAACCTGGATGACATTGAAATTGGCGAATTCTTCAAAGCACTATATACAGCCTTTTTAGAATAATAGGAAACGCTGTTTTGCTTTCACTTATGGGCTTCTATGAAAGATATATATATATATATATATATATATATATATATATATATATATATATATATATATATATATATATATATATATATATATATATATATATATATATACAGTATATGTGTGTGTGTGTGTTTCCATTGTCTAAGAATTTATCCTACTTGTATGTGGGGTCGTTTCTGACGACTTCTTTCTACCTGGCTCAATGAAACATTGTCTTCCAACAATAGTTTTTGTCTCACATCTTCAACTGAGTCCACCCATCTTTACTGTGGTTTTCCTCTCACTCTCCACCAGGCACCTACTGTACATCTACGTCACTATCCTTACTACGTATGTCCAATTCCTTCCCATCGCATGGGCATACAGCTATAGTCCTTTTGCCTTGGACATCTTTGATATTTCTATGATTTTAATCCTTCTTTTTATACTTTACTTTCTATCCTGTCCAAATTTGTTATTCAACACATCCACCCAAGCAAATTCATCTCTACTACATCCGATTTCTGCTCTTACACTCTCAAATCTGCGAATTTTTCTGTATCATACTTCAAAGGTGGCCACGCTACTCTCTTTTCCACTTTTCATTTACCATTTACGTTGATTCTGTGGTCACGCAAGACACCTGATTTCTTTCTCCAATCTTTAATCCATCCTGCACACTCTGCATTATATATCAATGCAAATTTACACCATATCTACTGTTGAACCAAGATCCCTTATCTCTTTTATACCAATATCGGAGTCTTGGTCTTCATTGAAATTTAGGTATTCAGTCTTTTTTCTAATGATATTTAATTCTCTATCTTCCAGTGCCCTCATAAATTGCTTTAGTTTTGACCCCACTATTCCTCTGATGGTACTACACAGCACACTGACCTCAGGAGATATTTGGCAACATGGGGGTTGAGTTTTTATTCTTTAAGATAGCACTTCCATAATCTGGTAAACAAGACATTGACTAAGAGAATATTCCTCATGTAAACTAACTTTCCCTGGTAACCATCCATCATCCGGTGTTACTTTTACTCTCAATAATAATAATAATAATAATAATAATAATAATAATAATAATAATAATAATAATAATAACTATTATTATTATTATTATTATTATTATTATTATTATTATTAATTATAGTAATAATGACCAAAACAAACCAACAGACTATACTGTTCCATGCTATCTCTCTGGTCACTTGCATATATTCTAGTAATAATCGCTAATATGCAGCAACGAGATTTTTGCTACTTCATGAAAAACTTGATTAAAGTGAAGCGAACAGGTCCATGTCAAAGAGATTTCTATTTTTTGTATTTCTTTTCCGAAAGACGGTTTCCTTTTGATTTTGAATATCACTCTTTTAGTACGAGTGATCTTATAAAAAGCATTTTTTATAGGGGGGGCGTGTTTTGCTATTGCTATGATGCAAGATCCAATGTTCTACTTCTCTACCATTATTCACACGATGTTGCATGTTTTTAGTGTGGAATATGTCATTATTAGGCTTTCATTTACCCTTTTTCTCCTCTTTCATTTGGTGATACATTCCCATGGATAACCATGATAATTAACAAACGTAATTAACCTACCCTAATGGTTATCGTATTGCACGTTTTTGTAGCCATGTTAACCATCCCATTTCTGGTAATTTGCCTTGTCTTATTTGTCTAAGGCAAATCATATAACCTTTAATGCTGTTTCTGATTAAAAAAAAAAAAAAAAAAAAAAAAAAAAAAAAACTATATTACCACCGAAGTTGCCTGGAAAATCTGAGGTTAGGAGTGTGCTTGGATTTATTGTGTGCCGCTGATCCCTATAATGAATAATTTAAGATACACCTGGTTTACTGGTAGTCGTTTGTAGTCAAGTCTGCATGATCATAGGTAAGTTGTTCTGAAATAAATTTTAAGGAAGGGGAATAGATATATTAAGGGTTTGTGTGTGATAAGAGCTACTTCATAGCAACTCAATTTAGCTTAATTTTAATGAGTATAACCGAATAACTGAAGCCTTCAGCAATTTAAATAGGTCTAATATAATGCCGATTCTTTTAGGTCAAACCACCAATGGAAACTTTTAAAAGCCTGACGATGATGAAACTTCATTGTAATCCTAAGCGAAAGCCGGATCCTGGTATTACTAGGGGTTTTGAGCTAGTCATTTTGATTTAAAATGCAGTCATCCAATGAACATGAGATACAGCTTAATTATTTCTTTCTTGGTCACCATTGGAAGTTTCTGGGAATAAACAGAATGCGGAAACGGGTTTTAAAAAGAGGTTTGAATTATATTGTCGGTCAAGACGACATTACTTTATTAATTTTCTTCATATCTTTGTTGATTTTCTTCAAAAAATTTTCCAGTAGACAATTGGGATATTATGCCTCAAGAGATACCGTTGTACCTCTGTCATTAGATCCCACAAACAATACGTGATCCGTTGGTATTTATCTATGAAGTCTTGCGGTTACAGCCATTATCTATATACAGTGAAAGCGTTGAATCCGCTGACAAGCAGCATTTACGCACGGTCAGCATGACATTGAAAGAAATTTCTGAACATTGACTGTTTCAATGATGTTTTTCACTGCTGGTGCATATATCCTACTAACCAGTTATCTGCAGACGTAGTCACAATTCTTTGATGTTTTTAGATTTTTTATTTTCATCGTTCAACCCTCCTAATGGATAAATAACGGGGCAATAATTGATTCATAGAAACGAAAGTGTGACAATAGTCTTAATTGGAGAATGCCGGACAGTTTTCCAACACATGAACTGCAAAAAGAATAACATTAATTCTGTAATTAAATCTGGTACTTTTAATCATGTTAATAATTCATAACATTGCCTAGGACTCCAACAGGTGGCTAAAATTCATTCTCTGTTATGGCAGGTTCATTTGAGAGAGAGAGAGAGAGAGAGAGAGAGAGAGAGAGAGAGAGAGAGAGAGAGAGAGAGAGAGAGATTGGCAAATATTTCTTTTACAATATTTACTATTATTCAAACTCATTCTATATAGCAATTGGCGTATTAATTTTCTTGGTGTTCCAGAACATCATTTACATAAGGTAAAATGTGTTATAAAACCGACTCCTGACAAAATAAAGAATATGGGTTGTCACCATTGATAGTCACAACACTTCATCGTAAATATTTTTTTTTTCTCTATTTTTATTTGAATTCCAAGAAACCTTAAAGTAATATCTTTTATCATAAAAGAGCTCTAAATTTTTTCGCTGAACGGTTTTCCGAAAAACTAATTGCTAGCAAATCCTATTGGAGAAAGAACTGCGAATCCTACAAAAATATAATTTTTAATTTGAAACAGCCAATTGTACAATAAAAATTCTTTAATTAGTTCTCCAAAACCCCAGATAGCAGTTTTACAGTTATTTCTTACCCATCTTAATAGGATAAGTTAAGTAGCGTGTTATCGGAGAGATATAACGTAGGAATCGATATGTAATATCGTTTTGTTATTTCAATGCCAGATTTCATTGAATTGTGAATGTCAAACCATCAAGTCTGGCGGAGCGTAGGACTAAGGTTATCAGGTTTGCCTTTTACAGACCAAATTACCTATTTTCATTGATTTACTTCCTCTTTAGTCTTGAACTTATGGTAAACTTACTAGTAGGGGAAAGACATTATTTTTTCGGATGCATATATCAACTCTTTTATCCCGTCAATGGAGTCCTTCAAGAATTTTAGTGACCAAGAAAATGGAGCATAAAGGGAATATTACGTAGTTTTTTTTTTTTTTTTTTTTTTCTAGTTCACAAGGAATAACCTCACATTCCCGGGAATCAATTATATAAGTAATAAATTACTTCATTGATGTTCATGATATATTTTCGTTTCATAGATACAGCAACAATTGTATGAAGAAATATAGAACTCAATAATTATACAAAATTAATTTCAACATTATATGATATATGCCAACTATATTTGTAAATAATTTAAGAATGAAAAAATAAACAGAAAAATTAGTTCACACATGTGTGAAAATGGCAGTAATAGAAACCATCAAATTGTTCACTATTTATAATAAACGAATATACTGAAACCACACCCATAACAAACCGATGGAAATGTGATGAAATATACCAATGGAATACAATATAAAGTAAATTATTATTATTATTATTATTATTATTATTATTATTATTATTATTATTATTATTATTATTATTATTATTATTAGGAAAATTTACAGTACAGGCAATCAAATAAAATCATACATAAGATTATGAAAAATAGAAAATTAAAATAAAGCAAGTACTATAAATTAGCATTACTGTAATTCTCGGGTTAAACAAAGCGTAAAAACTTTCTCTCTCTCTCTCTCTCTCTCTCTCTCTCTCTCTCTCTCTCTCTCTCTCTCTCTCTCTCTCTCTCTCTCTCTCTCTCTCTTACACACAAATACACGTAAGCAAATTGTCGATCATTTAGACTTTGTCACACAAGAAAAAAGAAAAAAAAATCGCTAATGCCTATGACTTCTTGATTACTTGACTAATCCAGAGTGCCAAAACTGACCTGAGATTTTAGTTCCTTTCATCATCGGACCCATATATGAATATACAGATGTATTTAAAAACTTTTTGCCATGTAAGGAAAAGTGAAAAGACTTGACTGTAGTTATTACGTTTGTGTTATAGGTGACATCAAGTGTTTACAGTGAGATTAAATATACAGAGAAATGTGATGCCTACAATGCTGTTGGAGTCATGTTTAATCCAGATAAGTCAGATTTTAGAAAAAAAAAAACTAGTGCAGGATTACTGGAAAACAACCATGGTTTAGGTTAAATTGTGTCCTTGGGTAAGGGTGATCAAAAGGATTCAATAATTAGACCTTAAGTAGAATACTGTTCATAGCCTAGGTCTCAAATCAACCGGTTTTGTGACTCAAGCATATCCAATGAACATCTAGACCAGAAGCAATAAAGATTTGTTTCATATCTCAAGTACAAAATTTTTGACAACTGTAATGGATGGAAATGTACTGTAGAACTCTCAAAATTGTAATTTTAAGTTCCACAAATGTGGACTATCACTAGAAAGGGCTTATAGTCCAGCGTATCTTTGAAATATGCTGGTAATTTTATGCCTTTGATGATACAAGCATGAAATCTGGTACGCAGTTATAGCATACCCTTAGGAAACATTTTGGATATAGGGACACTCCAGATTACCTCTAGGGTTAAAATGGTGGCCATTTTACAAAAAGGTTGTCACGAATAACTAAACTGCCTACAAGGTCAGCAAAGTCATATGTGCTTTGTGCAAAAGACAATGTATTGAGTATATTATGATTATTATCAACTGGTATGCACATGCTTTATTATCTATTTCATACCTGACTAAAAATTTGCATCTAAGGTGGCCTATGAGGGGCATGAATAACAGTTTACCATTGCAATAATGCATGGCTGAAATATGAGCTTTGATACAAAATCATGCATCTGAAATTCTAAATGACAGCTGAATATTATTCCTGGATATATAAATGGATAAAAAAATCAAACTTGGTGAAAGGAACTTAGACCCAATGAATATCTCCATTAATTACATACCAGAAGCTATGAACGTCACGACTAAATGTGCAAATTTGTGAAATTGGTATTGATGTACTCTCTATCATTTTCTATAATTGCATAATAAAAATATTGAAACTACATTGGTGAGTTCCTATTGATTTGGGTTAAATGTGGTCCTGAACAAGAGCAAAGGAATAATGTATAGTGGCCTATTGTGGAGATTGGGATATTATGCGTCAAATCTCGATTGTCTACATAAATATTAATCTCCTCTGGGCCTGGGTTCAATATTTGAACTCTTCTTTTCTTTTTGCAAGTGTTACCTCTACTGTAGTGTAGCTATAGACTAATACCCTACTTAGCTTGGTGATGGTTTGAGACAATGGCCAAGAATTTCAAACTATTAGACCCCCGCCAGGGAAGGCCAAGTTCGACTGTTACATCAATTAACCAGACAGACAGGAACCTATGTGTGTTGTGTCAAATGGACATCACTGAACCTCTTCATTTTCCTGCTCAAAGCGAAACACGGGAGGATCTGGATACCATACTATTGCAGACAACCTTCTCAGGTTCAATGAGACTGACTGCCTCCCAAAATCTCTCAACATGTCATACTTGGACAATGGTGAGGGTATTGAGTCCATCTTAGAGCACCACAGGCCTAAGTGGCATGATTCGTGCAGATTGCACTACAACAAAACTCAATTGACTCGGGCAGAGAAGAAGAAAACAATCAGTTGCGATACAGAAGGTGGAATACTATGAGACACTGCTCGAAATGTGTTTCTTTTAGTACAAGCTGGCAGGTAACGAGTCTCTGCTCAATGCGTATGCCTTCAACTTGGACAGACGGGTCAGGAAATGTGCTCTGAAATTAGAAGACAGGTCACTTATTGCTAAACTGAGTACTGGCGATATTATGGCACAAGATGCCCTGTACTATGGAAAGTGTCTGGTTACCCTCTATAACAAAGCAAGAGACACAAATAGAGCTTTGGATGACCATGATGATATCAATCATGGCATAGCTCTCGGAGAATTCAAGCTGGCAGATCTAAGACGTTTCTACAGCAACCGGCTGAAATACCTTGGAACAGTCTTGCCTGGACGTGTCCACTCGACCAAACTCAAGTTCCGAAGCATCGCCTATTTTCCGGACATCGAGGAGCACGACTCTGGCCGAGAAGTTCTGCTTGCTTTAAACGAGGACATCAGGTCAGCCCTTCAAAAGGCCTGTGAAGACGATGCTGATAGTGATGGAGTACATCTTGCTAAAGCCGCGAACATAGTCCAAAGATATATGTTGAAAATGACGAAAGCTTTCAGTGGATCATTTGAGGCCCTCTGTCAAGAATAATCCCTGCCAAATTCTCTCCTGGCACTAGTTGCTATGATCCTTAATGGTCCCACGGTCCAAGAGCAGTCAGGCCACTCATATGCATCAACGCCAACTCTTACAATCTCACAGCTCCTCATATTCAACAGCTACGTATGCCGCCAACAGAGTACGATTATTGAGTCTATCACGCACGGCCACAATTGGGAGACCCCCTTGCCTGTGTACCTGGGAATGCTGATGCACACAAAGGCTTGCAAAGGAGACCTGGTTGAGTGTCGCAAGCACCAGTTCACCCAGACTGACAGGTGAATAGATGTTCTCCCACCAACTCAAGAAGCCTTGAAACAGCACCTCAAAAGAGCTGCTTACCAAGACAGCTACTGTTGGAGCAAGATGATGGTATCCACACCAGAACTCCTATCGCCCAGTGACTTGGGCCGAGTTCACAACGATAATGACTGGGACATATACTCTTTAGTAGGAAGCATAAGTTTGACTTTAATGCAGAAATCTCTGAACAAGAGTTGGTAAGGCTATGTGTATTCCCTTGGCTCTTCTTTTAGCCAACATATATTTAGAGCTTTAAACATTGTTACTTGATTGATACATTTATTTTTGTCATCCTACTTTAACTGTTTTCTCTAGTCGAATGTTTCAGCATTTCTGGTAATTTCTCCCTTGATTCCGTAAATAGAAATGTTATCTGCAAATCCAAATTTTTAGGTTATTCCCCATTAATTTTACCTCATGAATTTACCCAATCCAAATTCTTAAAAACTTCCTCTAGGCAGACTGTGATTCTTTTAGGAGGGATGATGTGTCCTTGTCTAACTGTTTTCTTAATCAGAATTTTCTCTCTATTTTTATGTAGTTTCCGAATTGTTGTAGTAGCAGTATAAATATCATTGAGCATTTTTGCATGAGACTCAACAATTCCTTTCTTATTAAAGGCTTTCATTACTGCTGAAGTTTAGACAACATAAAAATCATTTTAAGGGTTTATAAAATCCATATATATTTGTTCGTCATACTCAGATAGTGTTTTCATCTGGGTAATAACAAGAATATAGTCAGTTATTGAATACCTGCTTCTAAAAGCTGATTGACTTCTTCTTCAATTGAAATCTAGCTGTGCTTTTTTCAGCCTATTATGATCTTTGTGAATCTTTTATGTATTACTTGAATAGAGAATTAAATCTTTCAGGTCCCCTGAATCTCCTTTTTTGTGAATAAATATAATAATACCTTTTCCTAAATTTTAGGGATATAGTATTCTTAGAGACATTTAGTGTAAAGTCCTGCGTATATAACTATTATGAAATCTCATCCATCTATTATCAAGTGAGTTATTTGCCCACCATTTTACTACTGGATATCCATCTTTTTATACCGTTTAATGTTTCTAACACACACACACACACACACACACACACATATATATATATATATACATATATATATATATATATATATATATATATATATATATATATATATATATATATATATATATATATATATATATATATATATATATATATATATATATATATATATATATATATATATATATATATATATATATATATATATATATATATATATATATATATATAGTATATAAAAATGTATATATCTATCTATCTATATATATATATATATATATATATATATATATATATATATATATATATATATATATATATATATATATAAAATATATATATATATATATATATATATATATATATATATATATATATATATATATATATATATATATATATATATATATATATATATATATATATATATATATATATATATATATATATATATATATATATATATATATATATATATATGTATGTTCATGTGTATATATATATATATATATATATATATATATATATATATATATATATATATATATATATATATATATATATATATATATATATATATATATTTGGGCTCAAGCCATGTCGTCCTGATGGAAGTTCCTATAGGGTAGCCTCCTAGGGTATATTACAACTACGGCGATATTCCCGGAGAATCTACCTTAAGGTACCCAGAATTCTAACTCCTGGAGCGAATATCCCTAATGAAAGGGATATCGCGACATGTCAGAGGACGTATTCTTAACACGCCACATGGCAATCTGCACCCCAAACAGAGATAACACATCGAAGGGGTCAATTGGCAAGAAAACGAAAATGGGAAAGAAAAAGGGGTAGTCGCTCACAAGGCTCCCTCTTCTCCCGTTTCGTAAGCGTGCCTGGCGCCAATCCTGGCGCCATCTGCATTCCTTTTTGCGTAGCTTAACAACTCGGTGTTTTTTCCTGTGTTTCTCGCAAATCTGGGATTTATTCAGCTTTTCATGGCTTCTCCAACTTCGTCGGCCTCTGATAAGTTAAGTACCATTTCTTTTATGTATAAATGTAGGCTCTTGGTAAATTTTAAGTGATTAATAGTATTAATCTTTGTTACAAGAGACGTTGCCTACAGGAGGCGTCATGGACGCTGTCGCTCGCTAGGTATGAGTTTCAGTTAGCCAGAACGATATTCCCGGTTGTTTTGCTTTAATAAATTTTAGCTATTTAGCGTTACATAGAATTTCCTTTCGTGCTTTTAGTATTATTTTGGCGAAGTATTCGCCAACTCTGGCCTACGCTAGGCCATGTAGCCTAGTCGTTTGGTCCTAGTACTTCCTGTATGATTTTGGTTTTCCGAGTGTATTAAAATTTTATTGAATATTTAGGCTGTTTTTTTTTTTATACATTTAAGATTATGTTGAATATTTCCAAGATAGTATACGAGTGAGTTTCGGTGATTTAGGTAATCGATTCTCTTGGTGCCTAGGCTAAGTTGCTTATGGAGCCTTAGTATACTTTTTCATACTCCCCGGTTGCTTTCTTTTCTTCGGAGAAGGTATGCAATCCCTTTCCCTCTTTTTAAGCCTTGGGCTTAACGTTAAGTGGTTTATCTGAATTAACTTTTGATAAAAATATACTGGGGTGTTACTGTACCTCCCTGTTCCAGTAAGTCTGGTTTCAGAGAGGGACAGAACATCAGAGTTTTTAGTCTGAGTCTGTGTTTGTCTGGCTTGGGGTAGAAACTCCCTCGCTGGCCTGACACAGACATAGGAGGCTTAGCCTCCTTAGGTCACTGCCGAAGGTTTCTGTACAAGATGATTCCTTCTTTTGTGATCTAGCAGACTAGTCCTTGTTGCTGTTCTCGGTGGGAGGATAAAATCTTTTCCCTGGGAGTAGCAACACCTTCCTTGCTTTGGTTCATTGGGAGCTGGCAAGTATTGCTGGCCTCCCTCCTTGGATCTCCCTTAGGCTAAGATGAGTTTTCTTGGCTGCGGGTGATCCTTCACTAAAGCAAGGTTGGCAGGACCCTGTTTTGTCCCTTCCCCCTCTATCTCCGTAATGGCCTAGCCATTACAGTACTGTACGTCATTCTACATCTGGACCTAGGATAGGTTAGAATGTGGAATTGACTCAGTCCCTTGGCGGCCGGCTGCAAGGGTCTTCTGCTTTGAGTGCTGCCCGGACCTCCCTTGGTCCCTCATCCATGCCTGCCTGTAGAGCCAGACGGCATTGGTCAGGAAGCCTGAATTAGATTCTCCCCTTCCTTATATGCACTCTTTCGGATTGCCGGGCTTGGAGGTAGTTTACGCTCTTATCCCGGCACCCATTCTGTTTTCTTCTAGTGCTGTACCCGACCCGGCTGCCGGCCTCGGGCAGTCGTAGTCCTCTGGTTCTTTTGCTGCTGGCCGGCATCGGTTGTTTACCTTTGACGGCCGGCTAATGTCAGCCCTTGTCTGCCGGTCGCTATGAGCAGTGGCCGGCAGCCGGGTACTACCTTGTGTAGTTACCGGCCGACATTGGCTGTTGCCGGCCGGCAGTTACTGCCGGCCGGCACATGTATTTGAACCAGCGTTCTGCCGCCTTATAGCTGTTAAGTAGTATACTTTAAAGCTAGTTATGGTGTGTGCCGGCCGGCACATTACCTTCTATACTGTACCAGTATTCTTCAGTATAACATATACTGTAGGAAGAAAACTATAGTATAAGTTTTGGTACAGCACTATGTTCTAACACTTTTGTGTTGTCTTGCAAAGCCCTTTGGTGTTGCCTTACAGATAAGAAAGTGAGTTCTTTCTTGTCTATTATCCAGGATTTTAAAATCATTGCTTAGGTGTGAGCTACACCTGTTCCCTCTGGAAACTTTTCATTGGTTATTCTAGAAGAGATTAACCATACAATTTTATGATCTGGAAGGCTGCAACAATTGGTTGTGAAGGAAACACAAGTGTGTGTCTTTCCTTTCTGATTTGTTATGCTAAACTGTGCATATCCAGTGCTACGTAGTTCACTTGATACTCATGGAAATTTCTTCTCTTTACAGGATGACCCTCAGAAGTGCGGAAGTGTTTTCTGCAACGTCCGCAGTAAGAACCTCTGCGGACATGAGTTTTGTAGGAGGCACACAGCATGCGCTGTCTCCAAGGGTGATCTCCAGTATTGGGACACTCAGGTATGTACCGTGTGCACTAACCTGATTACTGAGGCCTTTGATTCCCCTAGGACAGCGGAATCAAGGGATATAGCAAGGGAGAAGCTTCGTACCTGGGTAAGGGGCTTCCAGAAGAACACCTCTGGACCTTATCTTCCAAGTGAGAAGATGAGGGTGTATCTTTTCCCAAGGGCATCAGCTGATGCAGTGATTCCCCAGTCTCAAGAGGAGATCCCCCAAGTTCAGATCCAGGTGGATGCTGAAGTCGCGGTCGCTTTACAAGACATCCAGTTGGACGACAGGATGTCTGACGTGGACGAGCGTCTGGAGGAAGACCTCCTGGCAGGAGCCCAGGATGAAGTTCAAGCCCCAGACATTGTAGAGGAAGAGGTCGACAAGGTGTCGTCTACTCCGGTTCAGATCTCGGAGCCTATTCCCTCAACATCGTCCGCTCTCCCAGTAGAGCCTTGACAGGCCCTCTCCTCCATTGTAGGAATGATCCAACAAATGCAGAAGGAGAATCAGGAGGAGGCAGCTGCAATGGAACTGCAGATGCAGAGGCTTGCAGCATCACATGGGCCCCAGAAAAGGCTCAATGTGAAAGACCTTCCCTTGTGCTCAGATGCTAACCCGTGGAGGTATGCTGAGCACATGCCGATGACGACTGAATAGATCGTCATCTCGGATAAGTTGGGTTCAGTTCCCCTAGAGGAGGTGGAATTCTGGCCCAGCAAGGGGTCATATCCGGACTGTTATGTCCGGCTGAGGAAGGAACCAGCTTCAAAGGAGGAGGCAGAGCCGAAGGAGGTCATAGTTATGGACCATGCTAAGGCTCAAGCTTTGCTTTCATCCTCGATGAAAGAGAGGGGCTTCACGAACTCAAAGGTAGTTGCATTGAGTAAGAAGCTCCCTTCCTTTGTGTCCTCTCCTGCTAGAGCCTTCCCCTTTTTACAGAAAGGGTTTGCGGCTGTACTAAAAGCAGTCGAGGCCGGCAAGCCTTGCCCCTCCCTGGAAGAGTGTAAACCCTTGTCGCTGGCCCTGCCTATGGACCACAAAGACTGGAAGGACGTCCATCTTACCTTCTCAGTTGGGAAGTTGGAGGCTGATATTGCCGGACGTCAGTTCGGGGAGGACCTCCCTAAGCTGTCTGACTTTCTTTTGCGGAGAGAGCTCGAGACAAAAGAAAGACTGGCTGCCTCAATGTCTCTTCAGACTACTCTTGAGACGATGGAAAGTGACCCCAAGGTCATTGAAATGTTCATGGTAGTGGCCAAGACTCATCTGGCCACAGTGACGAAGGATATTTATAGCTTCGTCAGGGCGAGGAGAGCTTGTAGGGAGTTCGTGTTCACCACGGCTACGGTGAGGCACGAGCCAAGGAAACTAATCTCCTCCAACATTTAGGGCAAAGACCTTTTCCCTACCGAATTGGTCAAAGAAGTTGTTGATAAGGCCGCCACGGAGAATAGAAACCTTCTCCAGAAGTGGGGCCTGGCTATCAAAAGAAAGTCTTCCCCGGATGAGGGTCCTCAACCAAAGAGGAAGACTATGAGGACTAGGCTACCGTCTCGGCCAGCCAAGCCTCTGAGACAGCAACAGCAACTGCAATTGCCATTGCCTTCAGTGCCCCAGATGGTGGCACAAACCCCGACCACATTCCAGTGGATACCCCAGGCCGTGTCGACACAGTCCACGGCATTCACCCCAACGTTCGAAGGGCAGTCTACTTCCTTTCGAGCAAAGCCTAGAGGAGCAGCCAGAGGCTCGTCTAGGCGCCCCTCAAAGGAAAGGGAATTCAGGGGTTGTCGCGGTCAGGGAGGCAAGACCTCAGGAAGGCAGTCCAAGTGAAATGATGCCGGTAGGAGGGAGACTTCAGAATTTTCGGGATCAGTAGACCTTCGATCCCTGGGCCCACAGCCTACTCAAGAACGGACTGGGTTGGAGCTGGTACAGCACTCCACCCCCGTGCCCTCGGTTTTTCCAACACTCCACCCCTGTTCTGGAGGAGTACGTCCAAGAACTGTTGGAGAAAAAAGTGATCCGAAGGGTGAAGTCCATCAAATTCCAACGGAGGCTGTTTTGTGTTCCCAAGAAAGACTCGGAAAAGCTCAGAGTCATTCTGGACTTGTCGCCACTCAACAAGTTCATAGTGAATTGCAAGTTCAAGATGCTAACACTGCAACACATAAGGACCTTACTGCCCAAGAGGGCATATTCCGTCTCTATAGACTTGTCAGTCGCCTATTGGCACGTCCCAATCAACCGTCGACTCTCCCCCTACCTAGGGTTCAAGCTAAAATGAAGACTATACGCCTTCAGAGCCATGCCATTCGGGCTAAATATAGCCCCAAGGATTTTCACGAAGCTTGCGAGCGTAGCTCTCAAACAATTACGCCTAAAGGGAATTCAGGTAGTAGCCTACCTGGACGACTGGTTGGTGTGGGCAGCATCCGAGACAGATTGCTTGCAAGCTTCCAGTCAAGTGATCCAGTTCCTAGAGTATCTAGGCTTCAAGATCAACAGAAAAAAGTCTTGACTTTCTCCATCTCAAAAGTTCCAGTGGCTGGGAATCCACTGGGACCTGATGTCACACCGTTTCTCCATCCCGGCGAAGAAAAGGAAGGAGATAGCGGGTTCTGTCAAGAGACTTCTAGATTCCGAAAGGATATCAAGACGCGAACAGGAGAGGGTACTGGGTTCTCTCCAGTTTGCTTTGGTGACAGACCCAGTGCTAAGAGCACAGCTAAAGGATGCAACCGGAGTTTGGAGAAGTTATGCATCAAACGCGCGAAGAGATCTGAGAAGACCAGTTCCGCTTCGGCTACGTACTCTTCTCAGGCCTTGGTCCCAAGCCAGACATCTAAGGAAGTCGGCTCTTCTTCAGCCACCTCCCCCGTCGGTGACGATTCACTCAGACGCCTCGAAGGAGGGATGGGGAGGTCACTCTCATCGGAAAAAAGTCCAGGGGACTTGATCCAAGCTATTCAAGACCTTTCACATAAACTTTCTAGAAGCTATGGCAGTGCTCCTTACCTTAAAGAAAGTCTCCCCGCGTCACTCGATCCACATAAGGTTGGTGATGGACAGCGAGGTAGTTGTGAGATTGTTGAATCGACAAGGATCGAGGTCACCACCTCTCAACCAGGTGATGTTGGCCATCTTCCGATTGGCGGAAAAGAAGAAATGGTACCTGTCGGCAGTTCACCTTCAAGGAGTCCGCAATGTGACAGCGGACGCTCTATCCAGGTTCACACCGATAGAGTCGGAATGCTCCTTAGACGCAGGATCATTCTCCTTCATTCTGAATCAAGTACCAGAACTGCAGATAGACCTCTTTGCGACGAAAGACAACAAGAAGTTGCCCCTTTACGTGTCCCCGTACGAGGACCCCTTAGCGGAAGCAGTGGACGCGATGTCCCTCGACTGAAACAGAATGTCCAGAATTTATCTGTTCCCTCCTCACAACCTTCTGTTGAGGGTCCTTAACAAACTGAGATCCTCCAATGGGGTAGCGGCAATAGTGGCCCACAAGTGGCCGAACAGCGTGTGGTTCCCCCTGGCATTGGAACTACGGTTGAAATTTATAACGCTACCAGATCCAGTTCTGACCCAGCGAGTCCAGAAGTCGACTGTCTGCGCTTCATTACAGAAAACCCGGACCCTGCGGCTCATGATTTTCTCTCCCTAGCGGTGAGAAAGCGTTCGGGATTTCGAAAGCCAGCATAAACTTCCTAGAGGAATATAAGTGCAAATCTACTAGAAGGCAATATGAGTCATCTTGGAGAAAATGGGTGGCCTTTGTCAAGGCGAAGAATCCACAGGAGATCTCGACAGACTTTTGCTTATCTTTCTCCATCCACCTCCATGGTCAGGGGTTGGCAGCTAACACGATTTCGGCGTGTAAGTCTGCTTTGACAAGACCCATTCTATATGCCTTTCAGGTCGACCTCGGTAACGAGATCTTTAATAAAATTCCGAAAGCCTGCGCTAGGCTCAGACCTTCAGCACCTCCAAAGGCCATTTCATGGTCTTTAGACAAAGTTCTTCATTTCGCTTCTCTGTTGAGCAATGAGGAGGGTGCGTTAAAGGATTTGACCCAAAAAGTTATTTTCCTATTTGCACTCGCGTCCGGGGCCAGGGTTAGTGAGATCATAGCCCTCTCGAGAGAGGCAGGTCGTGTTCAGTTCCTGGATGGGGGAGAACTGAACCTGTTTTCGGATCCTACGTTTCTTGCCAAGAATGAGTTACCCACCAACAGGTGGGGTCTAAACGGAAATTAAGATTTCTTAAATTTGTTTATTAGTATATATATATATATATATATATATATATATATATATATATATATATATATATATATATATATATATATATATATATATATATATATATATATATATATATATATATATATATATATATATATATATATATGTATTTATTGAAGTAAGGAGGACTTTTCTCTTAAACTATTAAAATAACTAGTTAAATTACATTTATATGCTTGGTACCATCTAAGTCCTGCTTGCTTACTACGAGCTAAGTAATTAGCTAACAAGCCTGCTAATCACGCCATTTTCTCTTTACTTGGGAGGTTCATGGATATACCCAAGTCAGTCTGGCCTAGCATACCATACCGTCCATATCTTCACTGGCAGTATTTCGGCACGAAGATTTGAGCTGCTAGATTCGTGCTACAAGATTTTTATCATTGAATTTGTGCTGTGCTGCTATTTTACCGTACCATGTTTGGGTTGAGAGATTCAAGTGTTTCCGCATTGACGAAGTTATTCAACATGAACTAACTTCCCTTAATTTGGACTCTGAGCTTCCTTCGGCATGAAACTTTAAACTTCGAGGGCATTCGATTCGTCTCATATCTTGCATGGATAAAGGTGAGAACCAAGCATTGTTAGGGGTTTTTAAATGTTTAATGGTAATCATTATCCGTTGCCTTAAGCCTTCAAAGCACCAATATAAAAATAAATTCCTTCCTCTCTGATAGATATATATATATTGTGTACTATTAAACTAATTTTGATACTTTTACAATACTTTCGCTTAGGTATAATTGGTGAAGCTAGGTCGTCCTGGGTTATCATCCTGTGTTCTTCTTTCTTATTTATATTATTGGTAAGACTTTCTATTAGATTTAATTCGAAGGGTGAATGTTATAGTGAATACATTATACAAAATTATATTGCTTATATTTATAGCTTCAGGACAGTGTTTGATGTCGGAATGTATTTCATTTTCCAGGATATCATTTATCCATATGTTAAATTGAAGTGGCTTAGTCCGAGGATAAATTCCCTGTTTCTTACATTGGCGAGCACTTCCAACATTATCGGTAATGGCTTATTAGGTTTATATAGATCATATATGCAATTTACGATTTATTCATATACTTTGTTCAAATTGAATTTATATAATTTCCTTTCTTTTATTATATTTTGATATATTCCTTTTTGTTGTTTATACAGGTGAGGTTGGAAAAGCTGAAAGTAGTTTGGAAATTACCCCTATATATAACCACCTTCAAGCAATCGAAATAGACAATTTATAGCATTTTTATTTTTCTGAAATGTTTATAATAAATTTGGTGAATTGTTTTGAAGAGTTTTCCTAACTACCATTGTAGAATGTTCAAACTTCAGCTTATGGCGCCCAACGTGGGGCTTTGATGGAGACTGCTGAATTTGCCGGAGTAAAATTATTGTGTTTAGGGGTTGCTCAGAGTCCAATAATTGATTTTCTTTTCTAGCACGTTATATTTGTTAAATATGAACAAGTTACAGGTATTTGTAGGTCAGCGGAAGACTATTAGGAAAAAGGTCACTGAATGTTTTAATAATGTTAATAATTATGATTCCTTTAATCCTTCCGAGCGTTTGTCTGAGAGAGCTATTCTCTTACACTATAAGGAAAAGTTGGCTGATCTCGATAGTAAGATTCTAGCTGAGAAATTTTTTAATAGAGAAACTGTAGTTGAGGCTTATTTGGAAACGGAATTAAATTCATGTCAAGATTATTTGGATAAAATTGAAAGGTTATTGCCCTTGCTTGATGTTTCTGCAAATCCTCGTTCTAATGTAACTGATACTGCTAGAAGCTTGCTTAAGCAGCCCACAGCTCCTCTTCCAAAATTTAGTAGTAGAGAAGGGGAAGATTTTTTAAGGTTCATAACTGAGTTTGAAAACACAACCAGTGCATTTAGTTATCCAGATAGGGATTTGTTGCTTTTACTAAAACAGCAAATAGATGGTAGGGCTAAGTATTTGTTGTATAGCTTAGAAGCTGACAAGCAATCTTATAAAGATGCCAAGGAGTTGTTGGTTTCAGCTTTTGCTTCTAAAGAAGCTAGAATAAATTCTACCATCCAGAAATTGTTGAATCTCAAGCTTGGAGAGAAGGATGATCCTTTCATATATATCTCAAATCTGAGAACTATTTGTGAAGCTGTTAGGACGTTAAAAATTGATGCTAATGAGTTTACAAGGTTTTTTTGCTTGGCGTGGTATTAATGATAATTTCAAGAGTCACTTGGTTCAAATCACCACGAAAACTCACCCCTCTTTGGATGATATTCTCGATAATTTTTTAATGCTAGTGAGAGGTACGAAAGTACTAAAGGTAAAACTCCTCAAGAGATTAAGTTTAGAAATAAGTTCAGAAATACTCCTGTTAAAGACAGTACTGATAGTTTGGCCATTAAAACTAAAGTAATGGAAAGTAAATCTTCTGTACCAAACTGTCTCCTTTGTAGTAGAAGTGATAGTAAGGAAACTAATCATTATGTTAATAAATGTCAGAAATTTTCTACTCCTGCAGAAAAAGTTCACATAATTGAGTCTTTCGGAGGTTGTATAAAATGTGGAATGTTAAACCATATGTCTAGCGAGTGTAGGTTTAGGTTTAAAAAGCGTTGCATAAATTGTAATGGTTATCACATGAGTTACCTTTGTGTGTCAGAATCTGCAAGGGATGGATCATCTCGTACTAATAAACATAATTCTAATGCCAAACAGGAGGCTAGCAGTGGAGTTGCTGTAACACACCAGTACTTGACGAGTTCCATATTGCCCACATTTATTTTTTCTCTTGAGGCCAATGATAGTGTCTATAGAGGTTTGAAGGACAGCGGTTCTCAGAGTACATTTGTGTCTGCTAGATTAGCAAATTCACGAAAGTTTAAAATTGTTCACTCAAACATTGAGCTCACTGTCAAGGGATTTAATGAGAGTAAAAGGTACTGTACTAAAGTTATTAAGATTCCTCTTAGGATTGGAGATTCAGTGGAGCATAT
The DNA here is from genome assembly GCF_036898095.1 of Palaemon carinicauda. Taxonomy (NCBI): domain Eukaryota; kingdom Metazoa; phylum Arthropoda; class Malacostraca; order Decapoda; family Palaemonidae; genus Palaemon; species Palaemon carinicauda. The sequence continues at coordinate 98,323,077 of NC_090736.1, forward strand.
TTTGGCAATTGTGGTTCCGGAGATAAGCATTAATTTGGAGTTACCCTTTCTTGATGAACTTGTTGAAGCTGTGCACAGTAAAGGGTTAGTTCTTGCTGATAAGTTGTTGAATAGTAATTTGAGGAAAATTGATAATGTGCATCTTTTGCTGGGCACAGATTCTTTCAGTTGCTTAACGGGAAAAGAGATAGTGATTGGTAATGCGAGTCCCTCTGTGTACATTGAATCTAAGGTAGGAATAATGCTCACTGGTAATATTGAAGCTTTGCTTGCCAATTTCAGAGGTACAGATGTGGGATTGGGAGCTTGTTTATCAGTAAGCAAGGAAGCTAATTGTTCAAATATCCATGTTTATAGCAATTCTTTTTTTCTTAGCAATAGTGTTGATATTTTGGAAGAAAATTGCCTATCAGGGTTTACTACTAATAAATTTTTTTCAGTCCTTAATGATAAGGGTGATATTTTGGAGGGACAATTGCAGCGTGCCACTGATCAAATTCTCGAATCTGAGTGCAAATATTTCTTGAATTATGATCAAACGAATTATTGTGAAACTAATACAGACCTTGACGAAAAGTTAACTGAATTTACTTTAAAACAGATTAGTAGAAGATCTGACGGAAGGATAGAAGTTCCTTTGTCATAGAATACCAAAGTGTCTCATTTACTTTCTAAAAATGAGGTGTTAGCTAAGCTCATACTTAAGTCAAACCTTAAGAAACTCAGGAAGAATGAAGGTCATTTACAATTAATTGATCAAACTTTTAAAGAGCAGATTAAGTTGGGTATCATTGAGCCAATATATGATTTAGAGGTTTACAAGGCTGAACATCCCTACTTCTCTTGTTTTCCTCATATGCCTATTTTTAAGCCAGACAGAGAGTCGACTAAATGTAGGGTAGTGTTTTTATCTAATCTCAAGGAATCTTCTAAAAGCACATCTTTATCACATAACCAGTGTATGTTTTCAGGACCTATTTTGAATCAGAAATTGTCATCATCTTTCCTTAATTTACGGTTTGATAAGAATTTGTTAGTTTTTGATTTGCAGAAGGCGTTTAATATGCTTGCTTTAAGTGAAGCTGACCAAGCTAGATTACTGTTTTACTGGTACAAGAATGTTAGTAAGGGAGATTTTTCCTTGGTTGCATTCAAGAATGTTAGGCTTCCGTTTGGATTAAGATGCAGCCCATTTTTACTTATGATATCTCTGTATTACATATTAGTTGCACAAGCATCTGACCAGTCAATGTTGTCTGAATTAAAGCATCTAATATATTCACTTATATATATGGATAATGGAGCTGTCACTTTCAATGATTCAGAGAGTTTACATTGGGCTTATAAACAGATTCCATGTATTTTTGAGCCATACAATTTCAAGGTTCAACAGATTGTCACTAATGATAGGGGTTTACAGGATGTAATTGATGTAGAGAATAAAGTAGTCACTCCTGAAATAAATAAACTGTTCGGTCTAACATGGGATAGGTACTCTGATGATATATTTACAAAGCCCATTAATCTAAATGCTGAAGCTAAGACTAAAAGGTCCATATAGCAAACTATTGCTTCCCAGTTCGATATCTTTGGGTTTAATATGCCATTATTTAACAGGTATAGATTATTTATGCATAAATTACAGTGTCGAAAAAAACTTGGATGGGATCAAATACTATCTCAGGAGTTGCAGAAGGAATTGCAAAATATTTCAAAGCAGTGTAACAGAGCAGCACCTTTACGTATTTCTAGATCTGTTGGTCCTCGTAATGGTGAATATAGTATTGTAGTGTTTACAGATGCCAGTCGTGATATATATGGATGTGTCCTTTATTTGCTTCATAATGAGTCTAATAAGCTTAGCTTCGTTCATGCCAAAAATAGGCTAGCTAATAAACAGCTAGACGGCAAGTCGATACCAGCCCTTGAGTTAAATGCAATAAGTTTAGGAGTAGAATGTGCTATGGAAATTTTCAATGACTTATCTGGGTCACATTGCATAAAGCCTCTACAAATTGTGAATATAACTTTATATACAGATTCCATTTGTGCTTTACATTGGCTTAATGCATCTTCATTTAAACTAGATAAAATGAATAAACACACAACATTTGTTCGCAACAGGATTCATAATATTCAGAGAAAGTGTGAAATGTTTCCAGTTACTTTTAAATTTGTTTCTGGTAAGGCAAATCCTGCAGATTTGGTGACAAGATGTGTGTCGTATAATCAGCTTATGAATTCAAATTATTTTTCAGGACCAAGTTTGGATGAAGCCAATATTCCAGAGCTATCAGTCACAATACCAGCATTTGAAATGGGTGAAGAGAGCAATTGTTCCCATGATCTTTCTGTGCTTTTGTCCAGTGCGGAGCCTCTCATTGATATTAACAAGTTTTCCACTTTTAGGAGACTAGTGCTAGTATATCGGAGAGTTTTGATGTGTGTCCAGAAATGGAAAGTTAGAGCAGGGTTGAAGTGTGATAATGACGATTCTAGTACTCCCTACTTTGCTCAAGCCATTAATTTATTAATATCTTTTGAGCAGAAGAAATATTTTTCTGAAGTTTTTGAATATTTCAGTCAAGTTAATGTGCCTATTAAAGACATTCCTTCTATTGTGACAAAGTTTAACATATTTTTTGATGAGCAAGGTTTACTTAGAGTAAGAAGTAAATTTAAGAAGTGGTATTTAAACAAAGATGACAAGTTTCCCATTCTACTGCCTAATGATAGTTATCTCACAAGACTTATTATAATGAATGCTCATGATAAATTACTTCATTCTGGTAGTTATGCCGTATTGACCGAATTAAGAAGAAATTATTTCATACCCAAACATTTTTCTACTGTTAAGAAAGCTTTGAAGCAGTGTATTCATTGCCGTCGGTTCAATAATCGTAGCATTAAACTTAATCAGAATTCCTATAGAGATTTCCGTTGTAATCCACCTAATGTACCTTTTGCCAATATATTTATTGATTATCTTGGTCCATTTTCAGTTAAAATTAGTGGTGGGACACATAAAGTATGGTTATTATGTTTGACTTGTACTTGGTCTAGAGCAATTAATATGAAGATAGTTAAAAGTTTAAATGTAAGTGAATTTTTAAGAGCTTTTCAGATGCATTGCTTGGAGTATGGAATCCCTCAGTTGTGCATTAGTGATCAGGGATCGCAGCTTGTAGCCGGAGCTAATATTATTACCTCATTTATCAGGGATCCAGAAACTCTGCTTTATTTTGAAGAAAATAATATTGCCCCTCTTTCCTTTCAACAATATTCCAAAGGTGCTAGTCAGTTGGGATCTATGGTTGAGGTGTGCGTTAAAATGGTAAAAAGGTTAATTTTTGGAGCAAAAAAGAATAACATTTTATCATATTCGCATTTTGAATTTTTAGTATGTAATGTGATCCATCTCGCTAATAGACGTCCCATAGCTTTTAAGGAAGTTGTTAGAAATGATAGTGAAGATTCTCTTCCTGAACCTATCACCCCTGAACATTTGATCAGAGGGTATGAGCTGTCTTCTTTAAATTTGATTCCTGAATTGCAGAGCATTCCACAAGATCCAGATTTTGATTCCATAGACATAGAGAGGAGTTACCAGGGGTTGTGCAAGGTTAAAGAAAATCTTAATAATATTTATCATAATGAGTTTTTAGGTAATTTATTATATCAAGCTATTGACCGAAAGGACAGGTATCGTCCGGTTTCACATGCATTGATAAAGCCAGGAGATGTAGTTCTTGTGAAGGAAGAACATACTAAAAGGAGTAATTATCCCCTAGGATTAGTTCGCAAAGTTGTAAGTAATGATTTGGGAGAGGTGACCCAAGTAACTGTGCTGAAAGGGAAAACTAAAAAGATTAGTAAATTACATGTAAGTCAAATAATTCCTTTCCTTGAGAGTAATACTACTGATGATATAGTTTGTATTACTGATACTAAGAATGTTCCTGGTGCTGTTAGAAAGAAAATTTCCTCGCGGCCTAAAAGAAAAGCTGCTACGTTAAGTGAGGAAAGAACAAGAAAAATGTTGCTCTAATTTCATATGTTCATTTACAACGATGAAGATTGTTTACCTTTGAAAAATCTTCATCCTCTTCCGTGGACTAAACGGAAATTAAGATTTCTTAAATTTGTTTATTAGTATATATATATATATATATATATATATATATATATATATATATATATATATATATGTATTTATTGAAGTAAGGAGGACTTTTCTCTTAAACTATTAAAATAACTAGTTAAATTACATTTATATGCTTGGTACCATCTAAGTCCTGCTTGCTTACTACGAGCTAAGTAATTAGCTAACAAGCCTGCTAGTCACGCCATTTTCTCTTTACTTGGGAGGTTCATGGATATACCCAAGTCAGTCTGGCCTAGCATACCATACCGTCCATATCTTCACTGGCAGTATTTCGGCACGAAGATTTGAGCTGCTAGATTCGTGCTACAAGATTTTTATCATTGAATTTGTGCTGTGCTGCTATTTTACCGTACCATGTTTGGGTTGAGAGATTCAAGTGTTTCCGCATTGACGAAGTTATTCAACATGAACTAACTTCCCTTAATTTGGACTCTGAGCTTCCTTCGGCATGAAACTTTAAACTTCGAGGGCATTCGATTCGTCTCATATCTTGCATGGATAAAGGTGAGAACCAAGCATTGTTAGGGGTTTCTAAATGTTTAATGGTAATCATTATCCGTTGCCTTAAGCCTTCAAAGCACCAATATAAGAATAAATTCCTTTCTCTCTGATAGATATATATATTGTGTACTATTAAACTAATTTTGATACTTTTACAATACTTTCGCTTAGGTATAATTGGTGAAGCTAGGTCGTCCTGGGTTATCATCCTGCGTTCATCTTTCTTATTTATATTATTGGTAAGACTTTATATTAGATTTAATTCGAAGGGTGAATGTTATAGTGAATACATTATACAAAATTATATTGCTTATATTTATAGCTTCAGGACAGTGTTTGATGTCGGAATGTATTTCATTTTCCAGGATATCATTTATCCATATGTTAAATTGAAGTGGCTTAGTCCGAGGATAAATTCCCTGTTTCTTACATTGGAGAGCACTTCCAACATTATCGGTAATGGCTTATTAGGTTTATATAGATCATATATGCAATTTACGATTTATTCATAAACTTTGTTCAAATTGAATTTATATAATTTTCTTTCTTTTATTATATTTTGATATATTCCTTTTTGTTGTTTATACAGGTGAGGTTGGAAAAGCTGAAAGTAGTTTGGAAATTACCCATATATATAACCACCTTCAAGCAATCGAAATAGACAATTTATAGCATTTTTTATTCTTCTGAAATGTTTATAATAAATTTGGTGAATTGTTTTGAAGAGTTTTCCTAACTACCATTGTAGAATGTTCAAATTTCAGCTTAGGGTCCATGGAGAATCTGGCCTCTGAAAGAAGATGCATCTCTATGTCCAGTAGAATGCCTAAAGGTCTATCTTTGTAGAACTTCAGACTTCTAGGGTGGTCAACTATTCAGGGGAGAAACATCAGGCTCAAATTTATCTCTGAATCAACTCAGAGCGAAAATCACATATTTTATTCGCAGACCGGATCCTGACAGTAAACGATCCGAGGAAAGTTGCCTCATCCTTAAATTTCTTTAATTGTATGGATTTTGAATTTCTCCGTTCATACACTGGCTGGAAGTCTTCCAGAGTGTTCTTTCGCCACTATGCGAAGCAGGTAAAGGAACTAAAGAGATCTGTGGTAGCAATGGGTCGCGTCATTAACCCTACTGTTTAACTCTGCGAGGAACAGTGGTTTTAATTAGGACGATTAATTCCAGGGTGAGTGTGTAGTTACATACTGTACTACAAACTAAGTGAGGGCACTGAGTTGCCCACGTAGACTATTCCATTTCCAAAGGTGAACCTAGCATAAGTGCAGACATGTATGCCGAGCATTTCTAACGCTAATGTGACTGATTTGTAATACAGACTTTTATGACTTTGATACCTCGGTATCTTAAAAGTGGCAATAATGTTTTTTCTTTCAGATAAACAAGTTCTGTTTACTATCATACTTATGCTTAAAGTTTTGGGTTATCCTCTTCTTATATATATATATATATATATATATATATATATATATATATATATATATATATATATATATATATATATATATATATATATATATATATATATATATATATATATATATATATATATATAATTGTTGTTAACCTGTCTATTTATTGTCTGTCAATAAACTTGTTCTTGAGAACCTTGCGTCTCCTTCACCTGTGTCAATTTATTGGTATAATTGAGCATTCATTCTATGTACTTTATCGGGGATAATTCTAATAGAATTGTTCCTTTATGCAAGCTATGTTGCATTGGTTTATGCTTTCCCTTAACGGGAGGACTCCATCCCATAACGGGACGGTGGCGGATTTACAAGTTTCCTCCTATGCGGATATAAACCTTTGTCCAATACAAGTATTGTGCGGAGAACTGGTCGATATTTCATATTGACGCAGTGGTTCTTTACAAACTATGCTTTACTTAATATAGGGTGAGACCACTATATTGGCTTGTGTGGTATTCATACATAGGTATATGTACTCTTCGAGACTTTTCCAGAGTCTAGTAGGACTCTTCCCTGTAGGGGGCAGGAAGCTCTAACATGGTTTATGGTTAGCTGAAAAGATGTATAACGGTAACATCTTAGGTCTCTAGGTCTAGTCGACCGGGAAAAATTACCCCCGGGGAGTACGGAACGTTCTGAGAATCCACAGATACAGTAATGCTCTGGTATACTTCCATCAGGACGACATGGCTTGAGCCAAAAAAACGGATTTTGAGCGAAGCGAAAAATCTATTTTTGGGTGAGATGGCCATGTCGTCCTGATGGATCCGCCCTTCCCTTCCTGTGAAAGGGCTGTAGGATCCCTCCCTACATACAGTATCTGTAGCACCTCGTGTATCGCTACAAGGAATACAGATGGCGCCAGGATTGGCGCCAGGCACGCTTACGAAACGGGAGAAGAGGGAGCCTTGGGAGCGGCTCCCCCTTTTTCTTTCCCGTTTTCGTTTTCTTGCCAATTGACCCCTTAGATGTGTTATCTCTGCTTGGGGTGCAGATTGCCATGTGGAGTGTCAAGAATACGTTCTCTGATATGTCGCGATATCCCTTTCATTAGGGATATTCGCTCCAGGAGTTAGAATTCTGGGTACCTTAAGGTAAATTCTCCGGGAATATCACCGTAGTTGTAATATACCCTAGGAAGCTAACCTATAGGAACTTCCATCAGGACGACATGGCCATCTCACCCAAAAATAGATTTTTCGCTTCGCTCAAAATCCGTTTTATATATATATATATATATATATATATATATATATATATATATATATATATATATATATATATATATATATATATATATATATATATATATATATATATATATATATATATATATATATATCAAATAAGCCATATATATTAATACATTAAAGTCGGGATTCTCTCAACGACCTCGGGATCAGAGCACAAGGCGGAACCGCCCAAAGACTATGATATCGGACCGGCGTGGATTTGAACCCTCGCCAGGATATCTGTATGCCAGTGACCATACCAGACTTTAATGTATTAATATATATGGCTTATTTGAAATATGAAAGAAACACGTTTAAATGTGCAAAAAAATTTATCATATATATATATATATATATATATATATATATATATATATATATATATATATATATATATATATATATATATCCTAATTCATGTTTGTGGCTATATGTTGTACGTCAAGGTAAATGAAGTCTTTAATCATGAAAATTCCACAAAAACCTTTAACTGCATGCTGTTGTACCTAGATTGCATTTTGGTAGCGAAGGGAGTTTAGTTGCCTTTGTGCGCTCAAGTAGACAAGGCTCTCGTCCCTGAGAGAGTGATAGATATGTACATTATAGTGTACTTACAAACGTTTTTGTAATATATTATGAAAACCTAAACTCCGAAGTTTCATTATCTGTCTACATGGGACATATTGGTGTCAGAATTTGACTATGCAAGCGCGAAAATTATGTCCGTCAGAATATCAGCCTGTAGTTAGTGATATTGTCAATAATTATTCCCATGTAATTGCAATTGGAGATGAGCCACCCGTGAGGCTTAATCGATATCCCTTTAGCATTGAAATTGGGCAGGCGAAGCCGATCAGGTCAAGGCCTTATAAGGTACCCATTCATTTCCAGGAAGAGATAGAAAGGGAAATTAATAAAGTAAGGGAACAAAGGATAATCGAGGAGAACGAATCCCCCAAGGCTTCTCAAATTGTAGCTGTTAGGAAAAATGATAGGTCGGTTAGATTATGTGTTGATTATAAGAAGTTAAATGCAGTCTCTAAGGATAATGCATTTCCATTGTCCTCGATCGAAGAATTACTTGTGAAGGTACAGGACAGTAAATATTTCACAACTGTTGATTTGAAATCTGGTTACTATCAAATAGCCATTAAGGTAGACAGTAAATATAAAACGGCATATATAGCTAACGATCAACTATTTCAGTTTAATTGTCTTCCTTTCGGTGTTAAAAATGCCCCAATTCATATCTTTAGAGTAATGATGGTGGTTTTGTCTCCCTTAATTAGCCATAAGGTTCTTGTTTATTTAGACGATATCATAATTACAGGGGATACGGTCGAAGAACATAAGACTAATATTCTTAAAGTTTTAGAAGCATCGCGATGTAATGGTATAAAAATAAATTTGTCACAGTGCAAATTTTTCTGTAAACAGGTCGAATTTTTAGGTCACATAATAACACCAGAAGGTATCCAACCCTACCTCAGTAAAGTAGTGGCTATTAGAGATTTCCCCAGGCCACGTAAGTCTAAAGAATTAGCTGGGTATTACTGTAAATTCATAAGAGGATTTTGAGAGATAGCGAGACCCATAGACGCTTTAAATTACCAAAAATTAATAAATTGGGGAATGGAAGAAGAAAGGGGTTTTAATCTATTGAAAGCTGCCCAAACTAGCAATGAATTATTCGCATATCCAAGATTTGATAGCCCGTTTTTAGTGACAAAAGATGCGAGTAGCACAGCAATTGGTGGCGTAGTTTCTCAACTAAATGATAATGACAGAGATCGACCCATTTGTTTTCCTTCCCGGGCATTAAAAGGGGCCAAAAAAAAAAAAAAAATTATAGTACGTTCGATCGAGAGGCTGTCTATTATTTTGGTTCTAGAGAGGCATCTCTTCTTTTTATTAGGTCAGTTGATTGAGTTGCAAAGTGATCATCGCCCTTTACGTGATTTGTGTTATAAAAATGATTTGACCTCTCGACCAGCGAGAAGGATTGAGAGATTGTTAGAGTTTAATATAAAGGGGTTTCACCACACAGAAAGTAAAGCTAAGAAGGTAGCTGATGCTCTCTCTAGAGAAACAGTAAGAGGAGTAACAACTACGGCACAAATGAGTAACGAAGAACGTTACCAAAATATTGAAGACCCCATCTAAATAGACTAAAAAGAGAACGGGATGTGAATTCTCCCTATGAGCAGTCAAAATACAGGATGAGAGAGAGAGAGAGAGAGAGAGAGAGAGAGAGAGAGAGAGAGATGAGCGGCGAAGGTGAATATATGTGGGTGGTCGAGGACATGACCAGGGGTGGCCAGAATGAATGCTCTGATGATCCAGGTTTGATTGACTTGGGAGGTTGGGACATAAAAGAAGAGGAATGGATGGAAAGAGAGCGAGCAGTGATTAAAGGGGAATCGGAGAGTGATCAGTCATTTCTGAATGTACCTCGTGAGAATGTTTTTTTATAGAAAATATCATCTTATATTGTGCTTGCGAGAAGAGGGGAGGGGAATATTGTCCATGGGTAGTTCTTCCTCCCTCTTTAATTAATCGAGCCATCCACATTGTACATGCAAGTCCATATGCAGGGTATTTAGGGATTGATAGAACATTAAGGAGAGTATGTGAATCCTTCTTTTGGTTAGGAGTGAAAAAATCTATAGAGAATTATAGAAAAGGTTGGCATGCTTGCAATTGTTTCAAAGAACATAAAAACACTGTACCGGAAGCCAGAAAGAGGCCTGGGATTCCTATTAAATTTTAAAGAGTGCACATGGATGTACTGTAGTAGGATCATTTGCTACTGGTTTAAAACAACATAAGTATATATGTGTATTTGTGGATGCATTTACTCGGTACAGTCATAATCACGCAATGTTGGATAAATCGGAAAATTCATTAGCCTAGGCTCTGTGCTCTTTCATTACTATGTTTGGTTGCCCAAAAATTTTGAGAAGTCATAATTGTCTTAAGGTTATAAATAAGGTGGGGGAAATCGGTCACAGACTTAATGAAAATTGAACCCTTTTCAGTGCCTGCATATAGGCCTTCAGCAAACGGCTGTTTATGGGGTCACCATAATCTCAAAATATCGAATTAAAAAATAAATAAATAAATAAATAAATAAATAAAAATAGGGCAGAACTCGCAGTAAAGAAAAAATATATAAACCTATTTGTGGATTATTATTTATCGTCTTGTATATATCTATTCATATATAAATATGAAAAAAAAAATAATGGTGGTATTCCTGAGTGCCGTACGCGTTTGATACGTGAACAACATCACCGTCCACGTCCAACCAGGCAGCCACTCCAGCTGTACGGCCTCAGCAGGAAATATTGTCTGCAATTTGTTAGTCTTCTATCGGTAAGTTTATTTATTTATACCTGTATAATGATTTCGAATGTGCTGCATAGGTTGCACTCAGTCTTTGTTTCTTTAAAATTCTTAGTTACTCATGAAAAAGTGGTTGCCGTCAATAGAAACGGAGTATTCCCTTGCTGACGAAGTATTGCACCACAGTATGTCAGTGGATGATAGCTTATCACAGTGTTCATAATTTAGTGTTCTAAAACCTCATGGAAACACCCCCCCCCCCCACCAACACCACCATATTTAAAGAGAGAGATGGGCAAGGGAAGAGGAAGAGGAGAAGGGCCAGAGAAGGAGGAGGGGCCACTTTTCATGGCCCCTCCTCCTACAATTTCCTCTTTCCCATGCCACCCTTACCTTGTTTCTCTTCCCCCTTCCATGTCTTTCCACGCCCCTTCTCCTGCTGCTTCTTTTTTACCGCTCCCCTCCTCTCCTCATCCTTCTAGCACCCCTCCCCTCCTCTACGACATTTCCTTGCCACCTCCCCTTCCTCTCCTCCTCTTTACTCCTCTCCTTCCTTTTTATTTACCTCTTGAGATTTTGTGTTGTTTTTATTGTTAATTCATTTATTGTGTTATTAGATGTCTTATTTTATTTGTATATTCTTGTAAAGTGGGCACGTCTGCAGCGCTGACACACTTGGTTGAAAAGATGAAAATTTAACCCCTTTCAGTGACTGCATTGGCGGTTGTTTAGAGATTTGGAGGATTTTTTTTTTTTTTTTTTTTTTTTTTTTTTGACGGAGTATTGTATGGTTTTTTTGAGGGGGGGGGGTGATATTTGGAATGCTGCATATCATTGATTTTTTCGTTTTATGCTTCATCTAATTTAATGCGATTTGCAAATATATTACACCTCTTTTCCTTTTTACTCTTACCTAGACCGCTTCCCCCCCCCCCCCCGCTCTCTACACCTCCTCCTTGTTCCTTGCTCATTCACTTTCCTTGCTACCTACCCTCTTTCTTTATTCCTCCTTCCCCATCTTTCCTTGCCTCCTTCCCCATCTTTCCTATTGTCGCAACCATTCTTCTCTTTCCTTGTCCTCCTCCTGGTCTCTTTCCTTGTGTGAATCAGGGTTTGCAGCTCTGAGTGCCATCAAAACAAAAAACAGGAATCGGCTGCAACCTGAACATGATTTGAGGGTAACACTTTCTAAGACTGAACCACGAATAGAGGAACTTAGCAGCATGATCTAGGCCCAAAGCTCCCATTAAAATTAGTTTACCATTTAACAGAAAACATTTATACTTTTACTCTGCTTTTGTGGAATGTCACAAAATGTTATTCTAGAAGTGAGGATTTTGATTAATATTAAGCCTTAAAATTTGTAATGCTATACAAATATTTAATGATGTTAATTTAGTCTTTTTCAATCTTATAGCACCTCTCTTATAGAAGGATATTCACTGTCCTTTACTTTTACAGCCAACAACTAGTAATATATAATAATACATATACAACTAAACTAGTGGAGGCGCTGTCCCGGCTTGAGGTGCTTGTTTGGGGTCACCTGAAAAAAAAAAAAAAAAAAAAAAAAAAAAAAAAAAAAAAAAAAAAAAAGGTTGGGAACCACTGGCTTAGTAGAGGAAGTAGTGCGAATTTTACGTTACTTGGTGGTTGATGACTCCCTTCATTGACACGCCATGCTTCCTACAGCTGAGCTAGCTTTGAACATTGCATATAATGGTTCGCTCAGGGACAGGCCTTTCTTTTTAGTGTAGGGACAGGATCCTGTGTTACCATATACGGTAATCATTAATTCGCAACAATTACCAAGTTATTCCCCTGAGCAATAATATGTATATTTATTAAATCTATTGAGAAGAGTAATGAACACCACTGAAAGGTTTTTGAAAAGAGGTAATAAAAATCACAGCTCAAAGTATGTTGGTCGGTTCAAAACCGCACCGGTGAAAGTATTTGTGGGCGATCGTGTGTATTTGAAACGATTACAACCTAAGAAACACATTATTAATGGCGCAGCGAATGAACATCATCAAACACACATACATGTGCTACCTGAGGAAGTAGTTTTCAAAAGTGTTCCTCCTTGTTGTTGTTTTTAGAGCAGACCTCATTTCTTCTTTTGGCGTGTTTTAATTAAACTTGATGATAACAGTGTGTTCTTATGTTGATGCTTAACGTATACGTAAAATGTTGTGATAATTTTGCAGTGTTGAAATACATATTACATGCCTGAGTGGACCTAAAAACAATCAGAAGTTAAATAGGTCAGACAGATGCTGTATTA
>NC_090736.1:98353599-98358599 GCF_036898095.1 Palaemon carinicauda
TGTTTAGGGTGGAAAGCCAGGGGAGATTAGATAACCAGAGGTTGTATAGAGATTCGGTACATTTAAATACAGTAGGTTTAAATCATCTATTTAAATTGATGAAAGATTGTTTGAGGTTTTGTTACAGAAAAAATAAAAGTTTGTAATCATGTCTAATTTGTCTCTTTTAATCAATAGTCGGAAATATATCCGAGGACAAGTGACAAAGTATTATAACAATAAGATTTCACTCCAAACTAAAACCACCTATGAGAAACATGTCCTCAAAGCTAAGTTTAAATCGTATCTTGATGACTTGAGGGACCATGATAGCAAAATTCAAGCCTTGATATGGCAAGAGGAAGAAAGTAGTGATAAACTTACAGTGGAATTGGCGAATTGTGAATCTTATATTGATAAACTCAATGAAATGTTAGCCTTCCTTGAAGATACTGTCTCTTTCACTTCTAGTACCTTAGATGCTGCAAGGAGTTTGCTTAAGAGTCCTACTGCTCCCCTTCCTACTTTCAGTAGCACTGAAGGGGAAAATATAAACAAATTCTTAACAGAATTTGAGGATACCACAGGCTCCTTTCAGCTTAAGGATAGGGATAAGTTGTTGTTGTTAAAGCAACAAGTTTCGGGGCGTGCTTCCGTTTTGTTGAGTTCACTTGAAGTGGATAAACAGACTTATAATGATGCCAAGGAACTTTTGTTAGCAGCTTTGGCTTCTGGTTCGCTGCAGAAATTCAATACTATTAAACAAATAGCAGAGATGAGATTAACGTACAGCACAGATCCATTTTCCTATATTAGTCAGATGAAAAACTGTATTGAATCTGTTAAGTTGCAAAAAATTAAAACTAATGACTTTTTGAATTATTTCTTTTGGCAAGGTTTGAATGATACTTTCAAAAATCAGTTGACTATCATAACAAATAAGACCAGACCTTCATTGGATGAAATGAAGGATAAATTTTTTGAGGCAGCAGAACGATATTCATTAGCTACCCAGAATTTCCATTCAAAGAATCATTCTAAATGTTTTAATATCAAATCTTCAACAACAAATTTGGCTACTAATGTCAATTTTAGCAAGACTAACGGGCCTTCAGTTAAGTGTACTTTATGTGCTTTAGACAAGGAAAGAGACTCTTCTCATCCTATCTATAAGTGTAAGTATTATGATAGTCCAAAGACCAAAGTTGAAAAATTGAAGGAAATTGGAGGATGTTTAAAGTGCGCTAAAGCCAATCATTCCACCGAATCTTGTAATTTTGTTTTTCGAAAGAAATGTTTTCATTGTGGAAAATGGCATTTTACCTATCTGTGTATAAATGGAAATGAAGAAAGGAGTTTACTGGGTGCCACCAATAAAATCAAAGCAACCCCTGTTACCTCTCAGAGTCAAAAAGTGTCCAAAAAAGGGAAAAACTGTAAATCTGCTCCCAAAGAGGAGGTTTCTAGTGGCATGATTCTATCAGTAGGTGCTTTACGGACTACCAGTACAGAATCAATTTTGCCTACTTTTACTTGTTACCTAAGTAACCGGGTCGAGATTAGGTGTCTTGTAGACAGTGGTTGCCAGACTAATTTTATTACGGAAGCTGTAGCCAATACTAGTAATCTCAAGGTGTTAAAAGAAAGGGTACATTTGACTGTTAACGGTTTTAACTCGAGTAAGCAGTATGTAACTAAGCTTGTGGAAGTAGAGGTAGAGATAGGTAAGGAAAGGTTCAAGATTGAAGCACTTTGTGTACCATCTATTGATATAAATTTGAAACTTCCACAGCTTTCTAGGATTACAACTGCGTTTATTGAGAAAGGCTATGTCTTGGCAGACAATAAATTGTTAAACCATCAGGAGGAGATCAATAACATTGATTTCATATTAGGTAAAAATTCTATGTATTGTCTTTTGAGCTCAATGGTAAATTTTGGTCAGCCGATTCCCTCTGTCTATAGTCAATGTGCTCTAGGGGTTATGCTATTGGGTAATCTGCAGAACACTATTTCTAATTTGAAATACTTACCTGATTTAAATTATGCCTCATACAATGGTAATAATTCGGACATTTCTACTTATTTGTCTGTAGAGTCTTCTGTTGTCTATGTAGGCTTTGGTTCAAGCATCTTGTGTGATTATTCAAACTTTATGGAAGAGGAGGTAACTCTTGATGTTGAATCAAATTTTGCAGTGTTGAAAGATGATGGAAGTATTTCGGAGACTGAATTGAATAAAGCTGCAAACGAAGTTCTCATGAAATATGATGAGAAGAAGGTATTAAACTATGACCAATTAGAATTCGAAAACTGCTCTTCAGAGGTCAATGATCAACTTGTTAGATTTGCTTTGAATCATTCTGTTCGTACTGAAAAGGGCAGGATATCCATGCCTCTTTTATGGAACAGTAAAGTATCTCATCGTCTTGGTAGGAATTACAATCTTGCTAAAGCTGTGCTAAAATCTAACTTAAAAAGGTTAAGAAAGAATGAGCTTCATTTACATTTGATGGATGATGCCATTAAAGAACAAGAACAACTTGGTATAATACAGAGGATTCCAAATTTGGATCAGTATATGGAGGAACATCCTGAGCATAGTTTCTTACCGCACATGGGTGTGTTTAAACTAAACAGGGAGACCACTAAGTGTAGAGTAGTTTTTCTCTCGAATATTTGTGAAAAAGATTTGTCTAAGCCAGCTACTGTTAGTCATAAACAGAGTATACATTCTGGACCTTGTTTAAACCAAAAGATTGCTTCAGCTCTTTTACACCTGAGATTTGGGTCTAAGCTTCTATGCTTTGACATCCGGAAAGCTTTTAACCAAATAGAGCTGAATCCCTCTGATCAGAATAAATTACTATTTCTTTGGTATCGTAATGTAAAGAAAGGAGATTTTTCTCTTATGGGGTATAAGAATGTGCAATTGAGTTTTGGATTACGATGTTCACCAACAATTTTGATGTTGAGTTTATACAAGATTTTGGTCCTGGATACTGGTGGGAATTCTGAGGAGGTTGTATGTTTGAAAAGGTTGATTTATCAATTATTTTATATGGATAATGGTGCTTTCACTTGTAGTGATTCATCAACTTTGAAATGGGCTTATCAGTTGCTTCAGCTTTTTTACACCTGAGATTTGGGTCTAAGCTTCTATGCTTTGACATCCGGAAAGCTTTTAACCAAATAGAGCTGAATCCCTCTGATCAGAATAAATTACTATTTCTTTGGTATCGTAATGTAAAGAAAGGAGATTTTTCTCTTGTGGGGTATAAGAATGTGCGATTGAGTTTTGGATTACGATGTTCACCAACAATTTTGATGTTGAGTTTATACAAGATTTTGGTCCTGGATACTGAAGGGAATTCTGAGGAGGTTGTATGTTTGAAAAGGTTGATTTATCAATTATTTTATATGGATAATGGTGCTTTCACTTGTAGTGATTCATCAACTTTGAAATGGGCTTATCAGTTATTGCCATCTATTTTTGAGCCCTATAAGATGGAATTACAATAAATTGTTACTAATGATAGTTCACTTCAGGAGGATATTGATGCTGGTCTTGAAAACAAAACTAACAGTAAAGTTAAACTTTTAGGCTTGCAGTGGCATAGGCAAGATGATATATTGTCAACTAGACCTATTGCTCTTGAGGGATCAGCCAATACAAAACGTTTAATTCTCAGGTCGATAGCCTCTAATTTTGATTTATATAATTTCAATGGACCAGTTTTTAACAGATCTAGAGTTTTTATGCATGGCTTACAGTGTGACAAATCACTTGGATGGGATGATCCATTGTCACAAGAGCGAATGAAAGAGTGGAACTGTATTTCAAGACAAGCTAATGCAACTCCAGAAATTATGGTAGAACGGTTTGTAGGGGAAAGAGATGCATCTTATAGGATACTAGCTTGTGTTGATGCAAGTAGTCTCATGTATGGAGCCGTACTTTATATTGAGAATATAGATACAGGTAAGGTTAGTTTTGTATTGGCCAAAAACAGAATTGTGAACACAAATCTGAAGACTAAATCAATCCCTTCCCTGGAGTTGCAGGCTATTAGTTTAGGTACAGAGATGCTTATGGAACTTTATAAAGAACTGTCTGGTCCTGCATGTGTCATTCCCATTAATATTAAAGCACTGACTTTGTATTCTGATAGTTTGGTAGCGTTAACTTGGGTAAATTCCTATGCTAGTAAACTTGATAAAATGCAGGGAAAATCCAATTTTATATTGAATAGGTTACATCGTATAAATCAGCTTTGTGAAATCTTCCCTGTGAACTTTACCTTCACAAGTGGGCAGAATAATCCTGGGGATTGCATAACTAGATGTTTATCATACAAACAACTCAAGAAAACTAACTATTTCTTAGGACCACAAATTCAGTCAAGTGATGTAGCAATAAATCAAAATGTACTGAGTTTCACCATCCCGAATCCTTTATTCAAGATCAATGATGATAATGTTGAAAGCAAAGACGTTGGTAGTTATAATATACAGGGCAATAAACTTTCCATATCATCTGAATATCTAGTTTCTCCAAACAGATATTCTGACTTTCGCCATTTAGTGGCTGTAGTTGCTAGGGTTCTGAGATGTTGGAATAAGTGGAAGGCTCGCACAAAGTTGAACAGACCAACTTGTAAGGATTTGATGGTTATTGAATATGGGTATTACAAAGAGGCTGTTATGCACATAATTTTGAAAGATCAGCTTGTCTATTTCCCTGAAGTCTTTGATTATTTTGGGTCTGATTTGAAAAGGGTAAAGAACATACCCAATCTTGTAAGTCAGCTTAATGTTTATCCTGATCAGGTTGGAATTCTGAGGGTGAGAAGCAAATGTGATCGGTGGAAAGAGGGTGAAAGATGCTATTTCCCTATTCTTTTGCACAAGCATAGTGAGTTAACAAAGTTGATAATTCTTGATTTGCATGTAAGGCTGAAACATGCTGGATGTTATTCACTTTTAGCAGAGCTGCGGAAAGAGTTTTGGATACCTCACTA
>NC_090736.1:98378599-98383599 GCF_036898095.1 Palaemon carinicauda
TGTTGACTATGAAAAAGTCTCCGATATTGTTCACCGGCCAATTATGTGGGAAGTCCTGCATTATTATTGATGTTCTCTTAAATATGTAAATTTCAATAAGCCTGTTCATGAGTATAGCGACTGTAAAGTTAATGTAAGTGCAGTTCTATCAAACGAATTTCCAGTGAACATTGGAGTAATCCAAAGGAATGTATTATTACCTATGTTGTTTATCCTCCTCATGGATATTCTAATGCATAATACGTTTGGGATGGGGGAGAACGATAGAACTAGATTGGTAACCGAAAATTAGCTGTCCTAAAGTTTGCTGATGGCACTTTCCTTATTAGCACAACACCCCAGGACTTACACAGCTTGCTTACCAGAATGCACGAAATATCACATGAGGATAGGCTCAAGATTAATAGAAGGAGGGTAAGAGGGATGAGAATGGCATATGCAAAGGAAGGAGAAAGGATTAATGAGGTAGAATCTTTAGACATATAGGAACTATAATATCTGATACAGGATCTTCCAAATTTGAGTTTATTTAAAGATTGAAAATAGCAAATCAGACAATGGCTAGGTTAAGTAAAATTTTAAAATCAAAACGCCTGAAAATACATATAAAAATCAGGCTATATATCAGTTTATTGTGTTGCAGTATGGGCAGGAGTAGTGGTATAACAATGAATATCCGAAAGATTTTGTAGATTTGATAAAAATAAATTCCCCGAAGAATATTGTAAGTTAAATTGTAGGACAGGATAAGAGATGAAATTATATAAAAGATTACTTGAGTGCCATATGTGGATGAGATCATGGTCAGAGCTAAATGGATATTGGTTGGGCATGCTCTTTGCACTCCCCAAGAAAGATTAGCTCACAGAACATTCAACTGGTCTCCACAAGGGACTAGAAAAGTTGGAATACCTAAGAAACTGGGAGTAGGAGATGATGAATGAAGATGTATTGATTTAGAAGCTCAAGTTATAGACCACTGGCAGGATCGAACGAGGCCCTTCACGCTAAAATGTGTCCTTCCTTGTGACACTCCAAATTTACCTAATGCTGATTCTCTTCTCTTCTATTAACCTACATTTGCCTTGAAATCACACCAAAGAAATGTAAATTGACTATTTTTTTGTTTATTTTCTCATTCCGTAGAGGATGTTGTTGGTTCATACGTTTGAATAATTTTCAGTTTATAGTTTTTATTTATTTTGATGATTAATCCAGTAATTATAACACTGGCTCTACAAAATTCTTATATGTTACATGCAAGAATTTAGTAAAAAAATAACCAGTCCACTTTTTTTGTCCTTTCCTGTCAAATGAAGCAAAATATATAGCCCTCTTTTTGTTGGATATAAGATTCTCAGTTCTTCCAATTTCCCTCAATCCTATTTTAGGGCTATCCCAATTTATTTATTTCAACTCTTCTAGTAACACAGCGAAATTTTCTTCTCAAGAAAGGGTTCTTACGTTGTATGTTGTAAGGTTTAGTTTCTTAAGGTGAGCAGTTGTTCAACTGCCTCTGGAGATTTGAGGCCAAATTGGGGCTGTGATACATATGACTGAGTTTTGGTTAGTTTTCATCCCCATGCTAGCTACTGCCATATTTGATTGTGGAAGACTTTCTTCTGAAAGCTCAAAGCATACCAGCATAGTATAGGTGGTACTAACTAGTACAGATCAGCTGATCATTGCAATGCACAAATCCCTTCACCTCATTAAGGTATCTCCTCTCAGAAAGGATATATATATATATATATATATATATATATATATATATATATATATATATATATATATATATATATATATATATATATATATATATATATATATATATATATATATATATATATATATATATATATATATATATATATATATATATATATATATATATATATATATATATATATATATATATATATATATATATATATATATATATATATATATATATATATATATATATATATATATATATATCACAAGCACACGTGATTTCAATCAGTGTAAATATCACCCACGAATAGCTAGCATTTAATACCGAATTCTATCTTGGTAATATACATCCACTTGGAATCCATTTTATGGTACCAGAGAGATAGCTCAGTCGGTATGGTCCCTGCAGGCATGGTTTCCAGCCGAACAGGTGGAGGTTCGAATCTCCACACGTCCAGAAGCTGTTACCATAAAATGAATTCTAAGCGGATGTATATTCCTAAGATAGTATTTGGTATTAAATGCCATTCGTGGGAGATATATATATATATATATATATGTATATATATATATATATATATATATATATATATATATATATATATATATATATATATATATTCATATCATCATAGAAACGCATGTTACGGTATGGAAATTTCCTTTTTCCATGTAAATGAAATTTATATCACCAGATTTTAATGTAACTTCTCTTCTTTCGACCTGTTCTAAATAAACGTGATGATAATAATGTATCTTTATGTGGGTGCTTAATATGAGAAGTAAAGTGTTGCGATAGCTTTGCTGAGTGTAGCAATATGAATGACATACTGCTGAGTGAAACTAGAAAACAAACAAAGAGTGTTTAAATAGGACAGGTGTGATCCGTCAGGTCAATGCTGTAGTATTGATGTATTTATCTGATTCCTGGTTGCGGAGACCCTGCGTGGTTCTCAAGGGAAAGTCGCTACGGGATTAAAGTTCAGCCTCGAGGAGGGCCAGTGTTAGAGAATGTGTTAATTTTAATACCTTATACTTACAGTTATAAGAGAAGGGCTGGAAGCTGTAGGATTTTCTCGGAAAAAACGGCTAGTGGCCACCGCTAGATAGTTGAAAAGGTAATGTAGTAGTGATTTAAAACTGGCGAAACGGTGGTGGTGAGTTGTGTTACGAAATTGTACCCTAAACACGGAGAAGTAAAATCGGGGGATGAAGAAATATCCCACCTGAAAGGCCTGTATTGCCGCAACCAGGAGGAGGTTGATGCGGTGTAATATTGATATTGATATGGTTTTTTTTTTTCCTTGGGTAACCTGTATTATAGTTGCGGAGGTCATAAGAAAACATTAAGGAAGTTATTTTATATATATTGTGTAAATTTTTACATGATATATTTAATTTTCTATTCCTATGTGGAAGATGTCTATTTTTTTATGGGTGATTTCCATGTATATATTTTATGGTGCATTTCTATCTAGTACATGCCATGCCCTATTCCGGGTCGAAGTGTCCTCCATTTATCATAGACTAGAGAGGACAAGTGCGCACCTCCTCCTGGAGTGAGGAGCATAAGGGGGAGTAATGTCCTAAGGGTTTTATGAAAAATATTTATGTGTTTTATAAACAAAGATTAATGACACTTTTAAGAGTACCATGGCTGCCATAGATTGTCGCGCGCGATCACTGAACTCTGTTATAGGTGACGTGTTTTAAGTGTGATAGGTGACGCGTTGTAAGCCTAATGGTGAGAGCATATTTCTATCATAGTGATTTCCATAAAATCTAAACATTTCAGCATATTGACAGAGCAACATTGCATGTACTTGCCCAGAGGAGTAAGCGCTCACAAAAAAAATATGGTACTCTGAGAGTTCTATCACTGTACCTAGTGTATTCACGAATCTTTAATAGTAATATAAAAAAAAAAAAAACATGTTCCGATGTCTCATTATCACACACACACCGACACACACACACACACACACACACACACACACACACATATATATATATATATATATATATATATATATATATATATATATATATATATATATATATATATATATATATATATATATATATATATATATATATATATATAAATCATTGATAATTTGTATTATTGCATCACATTGCATTGCTCATCTGGCCGGTATTTTGATAGATTAAAATCTTTAGTATCATCTCGACCAGAACACGGTTAAAAAAAAAAACACACAAAAAAAAAAAAAAAAAAAGAAACCGAAGTACTAGATTTCTTAAATTTCATTAAGCGTATTTGAAGAAAAAAATGTTGATCAGTTTGATACAGTAGTTATATAAATAGTTTGTTGAACTCGAACATTGAGAAGCAAAAAAACAATACCTCTTCTGGTTTTCATTATTCTCTTATGTAAATAATCATCTATTCACTCATTGCTGATAATGAATTATTATTTCATTAACTGAAACCAACAAGAGCAACTGCAATAAGTAGTTTCTTGAAATCCATCTGTCATTACAAAAACACTTGGATGTTCATCCGCACTTTTATTACGATTCCGGAAATGCTACTAGACCTGGAATTATTGTTATCTGAAGACTTTTACTATTGCTTTCATGTTGTTTAATCCAACAGCACTCGGACGTTTTTATGAATTTCCTTCATTATCTGGTCTAAAATTACATATGTTCTTCAGTTACGTAATGTCCCTTCTTGAAGTCGATGCCAATATCTACCAAAATATCTCTCTTGCTTGCTACCTTTTCTTTTTTTTCCAGCCTTGTGGTAACCCTTCGCTATTCCTAAAGAGCACGTACTTTTACTTCATCTACTTCTCATTATTATTATTATTATTATTATTATTATTATTATTATTATTATTATTATTATTATTATTATTATTATTATTATTATTATTATTATTATTATTATTGCTGCCATTTCACCATTATTTTTTTTTTCCTTTCTATGGCCAAAATGAATATTGTTTGAAGAGGATCTTTCAAATTTTCTGTGCTTCTGATATGTGAAATTAATTAGGGTCCTCAATGTTTCCATGTGATTTTTTTTTTTTATTTAAGTATAATTTATCAATCGTATATTCTTATGTATTGTTTGCAAGCAAAAAAAAAAAAAAATAACTAATGATGAAAAAGTACTATAGAAAGAATATTATGTTAGAACTGAAATATTATAATAACGATGTTACATGGATAGTGATTAATTCACACAATTGTACTAGTAAGAAACCAGGACATCTTGCAGTTATCAGTTAGAACTTACAACAACATTCAGGAGA
>NC_090736.1:98391099-98393599 GCF_036898095.1 Palaemon carinicauda
GGGCATCGGTAACATTAGACTGCTATTAGATAAGATTAGATTAATTCAAAACGTCACACTATACCAAATTTATTTATCTAGAATAAAAGGAATGATAATCCTCAATATTTATTATCCCAAGTCTACCACATTCACTGGATATCTTTGAAAGCCTTTTTCCATAGATTCGATAAAAGAAATACTTTGTATCCTTTCCATTATGTTGTTTTCTTTCGTTCCTTACAAGAGTAAATCAGCTGCATAACATTATATTTCTGGCCACCTACAGTCTGTGAAAATTATCTGGCTCGTGATGAAAGTCTATTTTTCCTTGACGATAAGTATACATGATATCATGCGACAGGGACGTTATGTTGTAAGTTTATCTCAACAGATGGTGAGTTTATTTGTACGAATTTCCTGACAAGAATGTCAAAAACATTCAAACAAAATAAATAATGGAAAAGCAGGTTTAAAAACTAATTCACATTAGGGGTAAGAGCAATATATGGAAAAAAAAAACACTGTTGCAGTCTACGAGTTTGTTTTAGCAGGTTTTAGGATTGAGATGGATCACGAAGAAAAGGTTATGTAGGGGTGCGTTAGTGGAAGCTTTATAGTGTCGTTGCGAAGGAAAACGAGCATTGCGTAGTACAAATTTGTTTGCATTTGTTGCTTAGCTGAAGGGTTGTAAGTCTAGTAGCATGGAGTAAATTTTCCTACAACATGACGTTTGCACTGGGGATTGTTGGAGGAAGTTGTAGACGGAAAAAGTTCTGCATGGATGATGAATAGGTCACCATACACCATGTCAACTGTAAGACATATAGGGAGTCTTTAGGAATGATTTTTAGTCACAAAAAGTTCTGCAGGGATGACCAATAGGTCACCATACACCATGTCAACTGTAAGACATATAGGGAGTCTTTAGGAATGATTTTTAGTCACAAAAAGACCCAGGGAAACTGAGTAAACCAGTTGGAGTCTGTAGTGGACATCAAAGCTGTTTTGAGTGTGGGATGAAAACGTTCAACCATTTCATTGAAAGCCTTTTTGCATAGATTCGATAAAAGAAATACTTTGAATCCTTTCCATTATGTTGTTTTCTTTTGTTCCTTACAAGAGTAATTCAGCTGCATAGCATTATATTTCTGCCCACTTAAAGTCTGGGAGAATTATTTGGCTCGTGATGAAAGACTATTGTTCCTTGTGGACTTCGATATGTTTACATGATATCGTGCGAGAGGGACGTTATGTTGTAAGATTATCTCAACAGATGGCGAGTTTATTTGTAAGAATTTCCGGGCAAGAATGTCAAAAAAATTCACACCAAATAAATAATGAAAAAGCAGGCCTAAAAAACTTATTTACAGCAGGGGTTAGAGCAATATATGCAAAAAAAATACTGTTGCAGTCTGCAAGCTTGTATGAAACACATGCGGTACAAGGATCCGCTACCCCCTTAAAAAATACACTTGTGAAATTTTTGGCCTACTCTTGAGAGGCGTAATGTAGGCGGGTTATCTTGCAGGAGTTACATAGGTCTTAGGATTGAGATGGATCACAAAGAAAAGGCTGTGTAGGGGTGCATTAATGGTAGCCTTATAGTGTTGTTGCGAAGGAAAACGAGCATTGCTTAGTGAAAATTTGTTTTGTATTTGTTGATTAGCTGAAGGCTTGTATGTCTAGTAGCATGGAGTAAATTTTCCTACAACATGACGTTTGCACTGGAGATTATTGGAGAAAGTTGTAGACGGAGAATGTTCTGCAGGGACGATCAATAGGTCACCATACACCATGTCAACTGCAAGACATATAGGGAGTCTTTAGGAATGATTCTTAGTCATAGAAAGACCCAGGGAAACTGAGTAAACCACTTGGAGTCATTGCAGCGGACATCAAAGCTGTTTTAAGTGTGGGATAAAAACGTTCAACCGTTCCATTGGCATCAGGGTTGAAGGTGGTTGTCTTCACTGGGTGATTTTCATGAGTTTTGCTAATGATGTCCATATTAAGAGGTGAAAGTGGTACCCCTGTCAAAGGTAATTTGATCATGGATACCTAAATCTCACTATCCACACTAAGACTAAGGCATATGTACATAAGGGGAAAGTTACAGTTTCTATGGGAATGGCTTCAGGCCAACAAGTGTAGCATTTAATGGTGGCAAACAAGTAGTTTTGCTCTTGTGATGTGGGCAGGGTACTTACTATTTTGATGTGCGTATAAGCAAAATGACACTAAGATTGAGGAAGGTTCAAACTCCTGAATCCGTGTGTCAATGTATATATGAAGTTGGGCATGAAGTTCAGGCACAGACCTAATCCATAGCATCATTAGTAATGCTGAACCAAATAAATTCATATTTAGTAGCTTAGCAGTAGATCAGTGCGAGTGATGGGAAAGTCCATGAAGGAAATTAAACACCTTTTGGTGCATGGGAACACGTATCCAGTGGCCGTGGACTACAAGAACGGATGTCACATGGGAGGGTGGCACTAGAGTCGTTGAAGGCAAGTTC
>NC_090736.1:98403599-98423599 GCF_036898095.1 Palaemon carinicauda
CCTTCTCCACCATCCACGACTGCTCTACTCAATACAAAATCCATGAGGAGGAAATTCACTGGATATTCATTTGATAAGACTCCATTAACCTTAACTTTACACTTGCTATGCTCATGAAAAGACTTATTCAAATTCACATATTTAAGAGGAATTCCATGATAACGCACGACTCTGCACAAAATTGGTCGGTGGACGCAATCAAAAGGTATCGTAGCGTCCACAAAGGCCATCATAATGGGATTTCTTTATTTTACGCATTGCTGTACAACACGTCTCAAAATTAAAATTCTTCAGTGCAGCTCATATCATTTCTAAATCAAGCTTGTTCCTTCCTCCGCTTTTCATCTATCTTTTTGTCCAGTTTCTTTGAAATAAGCATGCTAAATATTTTCATAACTGACATACTTAGGTATTTCAAAAAACTATTCCATAAAATATGAATATATATATATATATATATATATATATTTAATCATATATATATATATATATATATACTGTATATATATATATATATATATATTGGTGTGATACTGTTATTAACACACATTCGGGTTCCCATCAAATGTCATCTTCAATGTATTGTATATTAGACTTGGTATGTTACATCTTCAAGTAAGTCTAGGTAAGTTAACTTTAAAATAGTTTATTCCTTTAAAAACTGTTATTAACATCTCCATCATAGGAGTATAGATGGTTTGGTCGGATGACCATTCCATATGACATCTAAGTAAGAACTGGCTAAAATATCGATATCACAGATATCGTGTAGTCAGTTATCTCAGCATTGAAACACACAATGTAAACTAAACATTAATATAGGAAGATACCTGCATCCGGTGGCGACACAACTCTCTCTCACGATTCGTATTTGTGTTTATTTTTCATAAAAATGTTACATTGCTTAGGTTTGGCATTAGCATCCTGGTTATGACATGACTATGGCATTTCTCAAACTCGCTCCTCTTCCATATTGACCTCTTAGGTCATGTATTTGAACATGTAATTTTACCTATATTACCTTAGCTCGGTCAGGTACCTTCAATTTTTGAAAATTTAACAATACGTCAAAATATGTTTACTGAATATTCATATATATATATATATATATATATATATATAATTTAACTTTAGCCCTAAGCAAATGATTAAGGATGCATGTTCAAATAGGCACATTAAAAAAAATGCATACTTAACAGACATTGTTAAAACAAAGAAAAAAAATGCATGAGAAATACAGATCATATATATGGTACATTGCTAGCAAACGATTATATGGTACCAACAAAAAAAATAGTGATATACATTTGATTTGGTAACATGTTAAAGAATAGTTATTACCTTTGTCAAAAATATAGTTTATTATAATGTGGTAAATAATAAAAATTATTTGTTACTTTGGTAAAGATATAATTTTAGTGCACAAACACGAATTCCTGGTACGTACACGTACCACAGTTTCGTACACACACGCACACACACACACACACATATATATATATATATATATATATATAGGGCTTATATATTGTATTAGATGCCCATAGATTTTTTATTTTAACATTTAGGGCTTATATACTTTATTAGGTACGCAAAAGATGATTTTAATATGCAAATGTTCTAGTCTCTTCAACTACATATTACTAGCGTACTAACTGCTTTTCGTACACAATACTTTTCCAAGACAATTTTTACTCTTTTGAGCGAATGAAGGGGCCAGTTTCAAACTGCTTTAAATTAAATTAAATAAGAAGTTTTGGTTGGACATGGCAAAACGTTCTGTTTGAGCTCCAATTTATTCTTCCTTAACCTACGCCAAACAAGGATGTTAACGGCGTTAATATCTTCACCGTAATGCTGATTGCTGCTAGTAACACGTAGAAGCGACGGTCTGCATAAGTCAGTGTCGGGTGGTCCATCTCAGTTGATTTCATCAACCGCTTAGCCACACGTGCATTGTATGGGAGAGGTAAAGATGGAATTGTAGTCGATCACGTGAAGTTCGCGAAATAGGCCCGTTCTCTGATGATAGTTTTGATCCCACGGACCATGTAATTCGGGGACGAAAATTTGGGAATGGGATATGGATCCGTCCGGGCACTATACATTGAAGCCGGCCTTGTCGTATCGTATCCACGAGCCGTTTTTCAGTCTGCAATTGAACTTATTATCATCAAAGGGATAAAGCTTTTTCAGACAATTTTCATGTGTATGGGAGAGAGCACCGTCTAGCACTATACCTAACTCGCATGAATCCATTGAGTTTTTATGGAATTCAAAGGAGTCAGCTGCACATATTTTTTTATTCATTGTGTCTGAACAGTGAGTTAATTGATTTAAGTCTTTAATGACCGTTTATGTTTCCTTGTCTGGGGAAATCAATACGTGTCCTGTCAAACTGGATATTACCGGATTTGAGTTATTCGTCTTGAAAGTTGGAAATGGTGATATCCTGTAAGATTGCCAAGCAGCGGAAGAATCAAAGGGAATTGTAATCATAACCCTGTGATTTTCAACGCTTACTGTAATTAGGCTGTAATAAAATTTTAACCTACGTGCGTCTAACAAAGGAACATAACCTAATTTTTTCCGTCCGTTCTCCACAATTAACGTTAATTCTCTTATTGGCAACAAATGCGGTGACAGTACACCTTTAGTCGATAACGTGATAGCTTCCACATAGTCTTTTGATTTCTCAATGAAATGTGCAATTCTATTATGTATATGATCTATTTTTGAATTATAATAGGTTAACGTTGCCAACAAATCTTGTAATTCGATAATCTGACTGATATTACTAGAATGTTCGTTCATCAAACTCATAATTTGATTGATTGAAGCTAATTGATTCCTTAGTTCTGACATAATCAATTCCTTTTCATGAGTCAAAAACTCAATTTTCTTATTTTGATTACTAATCTTAAGACGATTGGAAATCCTTAAGCCTAAACTTGCAATAGAACCAAAGATGTTTAGTGCAGCAAAAATAAACGGGTTAGGTTTCTCAAGATTATCGTGTTTTACTGTCCACATCAAAAGGTCACAAGCCAATGATTCTGCCTCGTAAGTCTTATTTAGCAAGTCGTCGGATAGCATCTCTGCAACTTTTAGTGTTGATGCAAGCGAACTCTCTGTATTAAAAAGAAAGTGTCTTCTATGCATTTCATTTAATGAAACAGCAAACCTTGAAATGGTGCTCTTTAAGCTATTGACGTCATTCTCTGGGAGAAAAATTGCTTGCATACGTACTTCAACAACTATGTTACTTGATGTAATAAAAACGTCTTCTTATCTTTCTACTATAGTGCCATATTTAAAATATATACTTTTAGTTTTAGAGCTCATCCCACACGAGAAAAATGTCTGAGCGAACAATATCACTCCTAACAATAAAAACTTTATCTTGGAAACCTGTAACGAGAAAAATATATGTAATTACTCCTGTATTAAGAAGAAAAAAATTTCAACATATAAGGTTCACAAAAAAAAAAAAAAAAAAAAAAAAATTTCCCTCACTTCTTTCCCTCTTATTTTAATTTCTTATGTGAGCCAATGGTACGATTCTCTCATCAGTGGGTTGGGATACGTTTTGAACTCTAAACCTATGGGCCGTTAATGTTTCCAAAATGTTAAATGGGCCTTCAAACTTAGGTGTTAGTTTATAATTGAGTCCTTTACGTACATTTACCTGTATGTATACATTATCACCAACAGTTTATGTTTTAGTTGGCTTCGCTATTTTATCATGATTCCTTTTCATTATGATTTGTGATTCTTCTAAATTCTTTTGAACGATATCAAAACGACTTTTGCTTGCATTTATACATTCTTTTAAAGGATTTGATAAATTAGTTGTAGGCGTTAATATGTGGAAAGGCGTTCTAACTGGGGTACCATACAATGCCTCGTGCGGCAACATTTTAATTGGTATATGATATGAGTGATTCAAAATACTAAGTACCGCAGGTATTGCAATATTCCAGTTGGGGTCTGATCCCCCTAGTGTTACTCTTAATATATTCAAAACCTTCCTATTCGCTCTTTCTACTATCCCATTCGACTCTGGGTGATAAATCATAGTATTTATTTTCTTTATACTAAGGAATTCTAAATTACTAAATTCTCCACCCGAATCTGAGATTATCATGTGTCGAATTCCATGTTTACAAATGTAATACTCGTAAAACTTCCTAGCGCATTCAATCGCAGTTTTAGTTTTATGCGCTATTAGTTCTGTATATCGAGTTAAAGCATCTACAATTACTAAGAGGGGCTTATTTCCTGTCTGACTCGTAAAATCCCGTTAATAAATCTAAATGTATCCTTTCAAAGGGTTGATTGGGCACGGGATAAGCCCCTAGGCTGACAGGTGTTTTCGTGTGCCCTTTATTTTCCTGACATGCTCGACAATTAGCTATGTGTTTTTTTTTTTATATCTGTAAGCATCTTATGCCAATAAAACAATGATTTGGCTTTCTATGACATTAATGAAAACCCTGGCGGTCCATGCAATGGGTTTGCATGCAACCAATTTAGGATAGTGGATATAAGTGAGATTGGTACCACTACCTGGTCGTTAGTCACATGTGGTGTATTGCGAGTTTTCCTTATCACGGATCTACACAGAATATTGTCTCTGATTATATAATTCTGCCGTGTATACTTTATATATTCCTTTTCCTTGCGATTGCCTTCCGAAGCATTTATAATTTTTTCTAATATCTGATCTTTTCTTTGCTCAGTCTGAAATAATTCAGCACTCCAGCCCAGATCTTCTTGTTCAGATATCGTTTTAACAATAGGCATGGATGTTGATATATCTATTAATTCATCTGAAGTCTCCGTACAAGATGACACGGGGTTGCGTGACAATGCATCAGCAATGATATTTACTTTCCCTGGTAAATACCTGATTCTCGCGCCAAAGTCTTGAATGATCAAATGCCACAGAGTTCATTTGGGGCTGTGGCTGAAGCCTTTAAAGAAGTCGGTTAGGGGTTTATGATCAGTAAGAACCTTAACGGGATAACCGTACATTATGAACTTAAAATGCACTAGTGAATTAACATTAGCTAGCCCTTCCTTGTCTATTGCTGCATACTTAATTTCGGAAGTTCTCAGTTTTCGAGAATAAAAAGCTTTCGGGAAAAATTGTTTTTCATATTGCTGAAGCAATACTCCACCTACTCCTAAGTCTGAGGCGTCTGTTGCAATGAAGAATTCCTTACCGAAGTCAGGAAATTTTAAGATAGGAGAACTACACAGTTCATCTTTCAAGGTATTAAACATCTATTGATGCTGCTCAGACCATATGAAATCTACGCCCTTCTTCATAAGATCAGTTAGGGGAGCGGCTATTATTGAATATTTATGTATAAAACTCCTGTAATATCCACTACATCCCAGAAATTGCTATATTCCCTTGACATACTAGGTATCTGAAAGTTACGGATAGCCGACACCTTATCATGGACTACTTTAAGACCTTGGCTTGACACCGTAAAACCCAAATAGATTAATTCTGTTTTGAAAAATTCATACTTACTAATCTTTACCCTTAAGTTATGTTGTCTTATTCTCTGTAGTACTAGTTCTAATTTACGTAGATGTTCTTCTAAGGTATTGGAAAAGATTACAAGGTCGTCCATATAGGCATGCAATATATCCCCTAGCAAGTCTCCAAACACTATGTTAATCATTCTTATAAATATTATGGGAGCAAAACATAAACCAAAAGGCATCCATAAAAATTCATAATGTCCCCTGGCTGTGCTGAAAGCTGTGTATGGGATACTATTTTCTTCTAATGATATCTGGTGAAAGCCTGTAAGTAAGTCCAAACTGGTAAAATATTTATTCTGACCTAAGAAAAATAAAATATTGTCAGTGCATGGCACTGGGAATCGATCAGGGATCGTCTCCTCATTTAGGCGACGGAAATCTACGCAGATACGCCATGTTCGATCTTTTTTGGTACAACTATTAAAGGAAAATTATAAGGGCTGTTCGATTTCCTAATGACTCCTTCTTTTAGCATTTTACCTACTTCATCATTTATTTCATTCTGGAATTTCATTGGGAGTCTGTGCGAGGGTACATAGATAATTTTCTGCTTTTCCTTTAACCTTATTTGATGCACGATCACATCTGTTTTTTCTAAGGATCCATCCGTAGTGAGAAAACATCATGATATTCAGTCAAAAGTCCAAAAAATCTCTGCTGAATTTCTTCTTCTTGAATGTCTTTATTGATTTTGTTTTTAATATATTGCAAAAGGGATTCATCCGCAACTGATTGAGCATAATAGATTTCAGCAATGGTAAGAATACGATGTTTATAAACTTTTTCATCCAAGATATGTTGATTTTTGTGAATTACTAAAGTGGTATTTAAATGATTACAGACTTCAATATTACATTGTTGATGTGAGCCTACTGTATAAATAGATTATGTGACGGACAATCCGTTAGTTTTCAAAGTGTCGGAAAGGATTAATATTTCAGATCCCGGTAATGTTTTCTTTATTTGCACTATTAAATTCGAAGTTACGTTCGGCTCGATAGACTGCATGCAAGATGATATTATGGGTGAACGAGAATTCTGTTGGGTCGCGTATATTATCTCTTTATTAGTGAGACAAGTTATTGGTTCTTCAACGTACGTCACTGTTTTATTTGTCGTCTCCTTTTTATCCAAAACTGATTTCAAGGTATTAGAAGACTTATAGAATTTTCCTTTGATATACACGCCATGCTTGGCAGGGGCGAAGATAATGTTTTGATTGCCCATAGATGGGTATCCTATAATTACAGCTGGATACATATCAATGTTTTGTACAACAATAAATGTATCGGCAAACGTGCGCTTACCGACCTTGAACTGAACATGAGTTACGCCTATTACATTTAAATCATTATTTCCTTTACCCGAGAGCCTTACTCCGGACTTTTCCTTAGGGAAGTTCGAAAACAACAAATGTGTCCTCAAATCCATGATATTACGTGGACTACCAGAGTAAAAAATAATGTAAAGGATTTGTGTTCTAAATTTACAGCATATAATGTTGGTCGTAACTCATTTTGACTTATTATAGTGTGAATTCGTTGCAAATCTACGGGAGCATGCACTGATTTATTTAATTCGGTCGTGTGTTTCATAGGAAAATCATTGCCTCACAATGATCTGGTAAAACATTAAATGGCTTATTCAATACTACTAATGTTGATATGAATGACCTTGACCCAACATCACTCTTTTCCCCATTGGAGTTAATTATGTGATATTTGTTTTGCTTTGCACATTCTGAAAATTAGTCTGACCTTGCGAGTTCTGGTTTGACGACCCAGGATCAGCGTTATTCGAAGAACTATTTGTTTGTTTCTGATTTTGAACTATATTGACGTTTGGCTGTTTCTTCTTATTGAACTGAGGACTTTTCTTTTTATTTCCATATGGAACTGACTATGGATTGGACTGTGTATTTCTAGGATTCTGTTGTGTCTTATGCGAGTAGCACTGACCATATGAATGAGTTGAACTATTATGTAATGAACAGAATCTCGTTCTGCAGACTGCAATCAAGTGACCTTGACGTTTGCAATTATAACACGTCATTCCTGCAACTTGACTATTATGAACTACGTTTATTTGTTGTGGCTTAGTTTCATTCTTTGCAAAAACTTGTGTAAACACGGGATCAAGATCAGGACACTTAGACATATGTTTCTTTATCTGTTTATATACACCCAATTCCGTGCCTGCTGGCATTAACTTTTTATCAAAACACCGCACTAAAGCTTAAGGCAACGTAAGTGTCATGCAAGTTAAACAGATTAATCTTAAGAAAGGCATCATGTTTACTTTACTTCTTTTTCTATCTCTACAACTCCTTGCAATCCTATCAAAATATCTATATGAATACAGACGTCCACTGTGTAAACGCATAAATACTATTCGAAAAAAGATCATAACACAATCCCCCAATACAATGATACAAATATAAAGATGTTTCCCGAGAACTTCTGAAAGAAAACGGAATTAGCACAGAAAGAGAAAAAAAAAATTTAATGAAAGGAAAATTGAAGATTAACAAACAACTCACCCCAGCAGTAATGGACGGTTGACTCGTGATAACTACACTTCACTGTCTAAAATTGAAATGAAAAAAGAAATGTACTTAGCTTCGATTTATATGGGCGTAGGGTGATGTCATCATTTCCTCTCTCTCTCACTGGATTGTTTCTTATTGATGTTTGGGTGAATGTTTTCGGTCTGATTTCCGTTGAATGTAGTGTTTCCTGGATATGTTTCTTCAATGTATAGTAAACGTTGAGTGTCAGACCTTGGTTTTCTTCGGATGTTGATTGAAGATCCAGTTCCTCAGTTTGTATAACATTTATTTGTTGGTATTAAATTTTTTCATTTCTTCGGGGGACGTAGATACTTAGTCAAAATTGTATATTCATTATTGTTGATTTCTTAAAGATCTTTCTCTGGTTCTGAGAGTTTGATTCGCTGCCACCATTTATTGGTGTGATACTGTTATTAACACACATTCATGTTCCCATCAAATATCATCTTCAATATGTTGTATATTAGACTTAGTATGTTACATCTTCAGGTACGTCTATGTAAGTTAACTTTAAAATAGTTTATTCCTTTAAAAACAGTTATTAACATCTCCATCAAAGGAGTATAGATGATTTGGTCAGATGACCATTCCGTATGACATCTAAGTAAGAACTGGCAAAAATATCGTTATCACAGATATCATATAGTCAGTTATCTCAGCATTTGAACACATAATGTAAACTAAACAATAATATAGGAAGACACTTGCATCCGGTGGCACACAACTCTTTCTCAAGATTCGTATTTGTGTTTATTCATCATAAAAATGTTAAATTGCTGAGATTTGGCATTAGCATCCTGGTTATGACATGATTATGGCATTTCTCACACTCGCTCCTCTCCATATTGACCTCCTAGGTCATGTATTTAAACATGTAATTTTACCTATATTACACACACACACACACACACACACACACATATATATATATATATATATATATATATATATATTAATATGTATATATATATTGATATATATATATATATATATATATATATATAAATATATAGATATATATATATATATATATATGCGTGTGTGTGTCTGTGTAATATATATATATATATATATATATATACACATATATATGTATATATATATATATATATATATATATATATATATATATATATGTAGTTGATAGATGGGCTCCTCTTGGGAATCGCAATTTAAGTCGGAATAAAATAGTCAATGCTGCTATCATCATCTTTATTCGGGAGCTTTCGACATAACTTATGTCATCTTCAGCATATCTGCAATTATCATATGTAAAATTAATAAAATCAATAATATCATCCTAAGTACATAGTTAGGAAGATATACTTTCATGAATTGATCAACTAGTTCTAAAATCAACCAATCAAGGAACATAAAACCTTTAAAAAAAAACTTATTACACACAACTATATAAAAGACCTTATAACTAATATAACTAATAACTTAGTAACTTAATAACTAACATAACTAGTCACCCGCAGGAGATGATGACCACCCATCCAGACCAGCAACCTACAGACCAAACGGATGAATGGGTCACCGGTAACTGAACAGGTAAGCCCTCATTCGGGCTGGGTTTTGTCTTAAAAATATATAAATACTCCAAGATTCTCAGCTGGCGGACGTTACTATGTCTGTCCGTAATTTTGAAATTTTCAATAAAAATGGCATGACCAGATTTAAATGCGTGGTCATAAATAGCGGAAATTGGTTTTTTACTTAACGGTATTTTGGTTCTTACCGATCTCCCCATGTGCTCCGAAATCCTACACTGAAGCTGTCTAGATGTGCTTCCAGTGTAGCACTCATTACAGAGTGCACATTGAAAAGTGTATATGACACCGAAACACAAGGGAGTAGGTAGACTCTCCTTATATTTAAACAGTGAGCCAACTGAGAACTTGTAAGTAAAAATTAATTTTAAATCTATGTGGAGATAACATTTCCCCACAACACTCATAACCTCTGTTCTTAGTCTCTCCGAAACATATCCATAATACGGAAAGGAGACATATAACTTTTTCTTACTGACTGTTTGAATTGTTAAATTTTGACAGTAAATTTTATCTAAAAACTTCTTGACTTGATTATAATAGAGGTTCAGAGGGAACCCATTGGTAATAAAAAATTATTTTAGAAAATTTTCTTCCTCATGAAACCGCAGATAAGTTGAACATACATGATAACATCTATATAACAGTGTTTTTATCGAATTAATTTTGTAGATTTTTGGTTCGGAGCTTAAAAAATGAGTGCTTAGTTCTGTAAAAGTGTTTTTTCGAAATACTTAGGTCTCAAAGGTATTATGTTTCCGAGAGACCAAGACATCGAGAAAAGGCAAAGAATCATCCTGTTCATTTTCTTTCGTAAATCTTATGTTACGATGCTTTGTATTTAAATAATCTAAAAACTGGCTTATATGATCTAAATATTTGAAAAGTAAAAATGTATCGTCTACATATCGACGGTACCAAAAAAGGCTTTAAATCCACAGGACAATCATTCAACCATTTCTCTTCACAATAACATAAAAATATATTTGCCAAGGTTGGTCCACACGGCGATCCCATTGCTACTCCATCTACCTGCTCATATAACTTGTTATTAAACATGAATGGGGATGTAGTGGTAGCTAGTTCTAATAGTATTTTAAATTGTTTTTTACTGAAACCTTCAAAAATGTCCTCTGGGTTAGGGAAAACCTGTTCAAGAATTATCTCCAGTGTTTCTCTTAAAGGAATGTTAGTGAACAAACTTTCAATGTCGAAGCTGCACATAACATAGTTATTTGCATCTCCGACAGAATTAATCAAGTCTACAAATTCATAAGTATTTTTCAGGGTATATTCATTTACTGTGAGAGGGGTGAGCTTAGTTACTAGATGTTTTGACAGGTCATAGGAGCAGGTATTAATAGCGCTGAGAATTGGTCTCAGAGGAATATCTCTTTTGTGAATCTTTGGGGCACCATACATAATACCAGGTTGCGTTCCTGTTGCCATTATTGTTGAAGCTGTTTCGTCTGACAATATGCCATCCTTCTTCCACTTACGAACCCTGTAGTTAATTTTATTCTCCATATTTAAAGTTCGAATAAAGGTGTCCTCCGACACCAACTCTCTGAACTTAGACCAATCATTTAAAATATCTTCCATTTTCCTTACATAATCAGCTTTATCCAATATTACAATCCCATGACCTTTATCCGGTTTACTTATGATTATAGTTGGGTCTTTACCTAGATTTCTCAAGATTTCAATATCCTTCTTAGAAAAAATGGGGGAAAAAAATTTGTGTGGTTTGAAATTATAGAAAGTTCTGTAAGCAATATCCTGTATGGCTCGTTTAAAGCCACATCCATGGTCGCCATGTGGAACCTCCTTGTCAAGGTACGAATACAAATTTTCAAATGCTAATAAATGTCTATAAAAATTTATGCGAAAATGAGGCAGTTTAAAGTTCAATCCATATGCTAGTAGTCCTTCTTCCTTAGGTGATAGTTTTCGACTAGAATGATTGAAAATAACTTATTAGGGGTCAAGTGAATCTAGAGAGTTTGTTATACCTAAAAATTTTAGTTTCTTTTCTTGGGTTTTTAAACTGCCTCATTTTCGCATAAATTTTTATAGACATTTTTTAGCATTTGAAAATTTGTAGGCTTGGTGTAGACAGTGGTGTGGAATCCCTCATTGGCGGAAGAAATCAAGACGTCCAGGAACGGGAGGCTGTTGTCGACGCTGTTCTCAAGGGTGAAGTGGAAGACTCAGTTCCGAAACACGTCGCGATCCACTCCTGAATTTATCTGTTGTAATTTTCGAGTATTACTTGTACTTGTGTTAATTACATCCAGCCTTAACCTGAATTGTATTCTTCACCCACCTGATGAACTTCGCCAACTTGCTAGCTGAATGTAGCAACCCTGAAAAGAGAATTGTCCGTAGAATTGAGAAACTGGACAAGAAATTCAATTCTGCCGATGCAGCAATAGTATTCAACTCCACCTGTTTGAAGGGGGGTCTCCTACTGAGAAATAACAATAATAATAATAATAATAATAATAATAATAATAATAATAATAATAATAGCAACAATAATAATAATAATAATAATAATAATAATAATAATAATAATAATAATAATAATAATAATAATAATAATAGTGAGAGTAATAAAAATGATTATATCAATAAAAACAACAACAAAAACAACAATAACAACAACAACAACAACAACAGCAACAACAACAATGATAATAATAATAATAATAATAATAATAATAATAATAATAATAATAATAATAATAATAATAATAATAATAATAATAATTAATACAAATACGCAAATAAAAATTATAATAATAATTCTAATAATAACAAAAATAAATTCAATAATAATAATATAATAATAATAATAATAATAATAATAATAATAATAATAATAATAATAACAATAATAATAACGACAGCGACAACGACACAAAAACAACAACAACAACAATAATAATAAAAATAATAATAATAATAATAATAATAATAATAATAATAATAATAATAATAATAATAATAATAATAATAATAGTGAAGCAACAACAACAACTACAACAACAACAACAATAATAATAATAATAATAATAATAATAATAATAATAATAATAATAATAATAATAATAATAATAATAATAGGTGTTATTGAATAACATTTTATATCTATCACTCTCTGTTATAAAGAGAGTAATATCATATAAAGTTCAGATAATAGGAGATCCAATTAATGTGCGAGCTTCAAATGCCATTCACCAGGTATATTGGATGAAAACAGTAAGAGATTAAAGATACAATGTGTGTGTGTGTGTGAGAGAGAGAGAGAGAGAGAGAGAGAGAGAGAGAGAGAGAGAGAGTTTGTAAGCGCATGTGCATATCTGTAGACTCTTTAATTATACCTTAACTATGAATTGTTATCGACAAAAGTCAAGCGAATCTCAGAAGCAAACCCATAC
Organism: Palaemon carinicauda; assembly: GCF_036898095.1. NCBI lineage: Eukaryota > Metazoa > Arthropoda > Malacostraca > Decapoda > Palaemonidae > Palaemon > Palaemon carinicauda. Next base: position 98,416,727 of record NC_090736.1, read on the forward strand.
TGGTCAATTTATGATGCAATTGCTGTATCAATATTTGTTACGAAGGGGAGTGCGGGGTAACAATTGAGTACCTTCGATATTTAGAAATAAGCTTATTTCGTTATATCACAGTTGTAAAACAATTCTTGTAAATACCATATTATCGAAAAGTAATGAGTTAAATATTCATATAGAAAACAACTCCGTATAAGTTAAAGAAAGATTTTCTCGAATATTTAAGCTAGGAAAACATTGGAAAAGTACTCGAGGCATGAAATGTTGTCAGTCTATCATTATGTTATGTTACACAAAGCTGTAATATATACAGTTACAGGAAAATGATATAACTTTTTTTAGCAGAGGGAAGTTTTTTTTTTTTTTTTTATCGTTCATACGCAAACGACTTTCTGAGAAATTTTCATGAAAAATAAGGTTTGGTCTCATGTGATGGAAGTTCTAGTCACGAGTGAGTTATTCATGGAACTGATTTACAAAAAGAATAAAACTAAAAGTTTAAATTGACGTAGTTACTAGAAAAAGAGATTTGATCACAGAACTACACGCTTCGACCTAGTCGAATAGCCGTTTACAAGTGTTTTTCTATTATTAGAATAAGACACGTGAAATAAGAGTCATATAACTGTAATAAATCTATTGCACGGAAACGAAATTTGTTGAATCCTTATGGCTATTTTGTTTGGTTAGGCTCATATATATATACATATATATATATATATATATATATATATATATATATACATACATATAAATATTACTGGCCAGACAGTACTACATTGTACCCTTCTCTCTAGTTACGGTTTACTTTCCCTTAGCCTACACATACACCGAATTGTCTGGCTTATTCTTTACATATTCCCCTATGTCCTCATAAACCTGAAAACACTGAGAATAGCAAACAATTATTCTTCAGCCAAGTGTTTGACTACTGCACTGTAATTATTCAGTGGCTACTTTCCTCTTAGTGAAGGTAGAAGAGATTATTACTTATGGTATGCAGCTCTTCTAGGAAAAACTCATAAATCAAACCAATGTTCTCTAGTCTTGGGTATTGCCATAGCCTCTGTGCCATGGTCTCCCACTGTCTTGGATTAGAATTCTGTTGCTCAAGGTTACACTAAGGCACACTATTCTATCTGATTCCTCTTTCACTTGTTTTTTTTGAGGTATTTATAATTTATATACGATAAATTTATTTCAATGTTGTTATTGTTCTTAAAATATTCTATTTTTCCTTGTTTTCTTTTCTCACTAGGGTATTTTCCCTGTTGGTGCCCATGGGTTTCTAGCATCCTGCTTTTCCTACTAAGGTTGTAGCTTACCTTTTAATAATATTGTGCGTATATACATACATATATATATATATATATATATATACATATATATATAATATATATATATATATATATATATACATATATATATATATATTTATATATATATGTATATATATATATATATATATATAAAAATATATATATATATATATATATATACAGTATATAAATATATATATACACACACACACACATATATATATATATATATATAAAAATATATATATATATATATATATACAGTATATAAATATATATATATATACATATATATATATATATATATATATAATTATATATATATGTATATATACATATATATATATATATATATATATGTGTGTGTATATATATGCATATATATATATATATATATATATTTCTATATATATTCAGCGTTTATGTAATATATATATATATATATATATTTATATATATATATATATATATATATATATCCATCCATATCCATATACCAAAGGCACTTCCCCCAATTTTGGGGGGTAGCCGACATCAACAAGAACAAAACAAAAAAAAGGGGACCTCTACTCTCTATGTTCCTCCAGCCTAACCAGGGACTCAGCCGAGTTCAGCTGGTACTGCTAGGGTGCCACAGCCCAACCTCCCACATTTCCACCACAGATGAAGCTTCGTACTGCTGAGTCCCCTACTGCTGCTACCTCCGCGGTCATCTAAGGCACCGGAGGAAGCAGCAGGGGCCTACCGGAACTGCGTCACAATCGCTCACCATTCATTCCTATTTCTAGCACGCTCTCTTGCCTCTCTCACATCTATCCTCCTATCACCCAGAGCTTTCTTCACACCATCCATCCACCAAAACCTTGGCCTTCCTCTTGTACTTCTCCCATCAACTCTTGCATTCATCACCTTCTTTAGCAGACAGCCATTCTCCATTCTCTCAACATGGCCAAACCACCTCAACACATTCATATCCACTCTAGCCGCTAACTCATTTCTTACACCCTTTCTCACCCTCACCACCTAGTTCGTGACCCTATCTACTCGAGATACACCAGCCATGCTCCTCAGACACTTCATCTCAAACACATTCAATTTCTGTCTCTCCATCACTTTCATTCCCCACAACTCCGATCCATACATCACAGTTGGTACAATCACTTTCTCATATAGAACTCTCTTTACATTCATGCCCAACCCTCTATTTTTTACAACTCCCTTAACTGCCCCCAACACTTTGCACCCTTCATTCACTCTCTGACGTACATCTGCTTCCACTCCACCATTTGCTGCAACAACAGACCCCAAGTACTTAAACTGATCCACTTCCTCAAGTAACTCTCCATTCAACATGACATTCAACCTTGCACCACCTTCCCTTCTCGTACATCTCATAACCTTACTCTTACCCACATTAACTCTCAACTTCCTTCTCTCACACACCCTTCCAAATTCTGTCACTAGTCGGTCAAGCTTCTCTTCTGTGTCTGCTACCAGTACAGTATCATCCGCAAACAACAACTGATTTACCTCCCATTCATGATCATTCTCGTCTATCAGTTTTAATCCCCGTCCAAGCACTCTAGCATTCACCTCTCTCACCACTCCATCAACATACAAGTTAAACAACCACGGCGACATCACACATCCCTGTCTCAGCTCCACTCTCACCGGAAACCAATCGCTCACTTCATTTCCTATTCTAACACATGCTTTACTACCTTTGTAGAAACTTTTCACTGCTTGCAACAACCTTCCACCAACTCCATATAACCTCATCACATTCCACATTGCTTCCCTATCAACTCTATCATATGCTTTCTCCAGATCCATAAACGCAACATACACCTCCTTACCTTTTGCTAAATATTTCTCGCATATCTGCCTAACTGTAAAAAATCTGATTCATACAACCCCTACCTCTTCTAAAACCCCCCTGTACTTCCCAGATTGCATTCTCTGTTTTATCCTTAATCCTATTAATCAGTACTCTACCATACACTTTTCCAACTACACTCAATAAACTAATACCTCTTGAATTACAACACTCATGCACATCTCCCTTACCCTTTTATAGTGGTACAATACATGCACAGACCCAATCTACTGGTACCATTGACAACACAAAACACACATTAAACAATCTCACCAACCATTCAATTACAGTCACACCCCCTTCCTTCAACATCTCAGCTTTCACACCATCCATACCAGATGCTTTTCCTACTCTCGTTTCATCTAGTGCTCTCCTCACTTCCTCTATTGTAATATCTCTCTCATTCTCATCTCCCATCACTGGCACCTCAACACCTGGAACAGCAATTATCTCTGCCTCCCTATTATCCTCAACATTCAGCAAACTTTCAAAATATTCCGCCCACCTTTTCCTTGCCTCCTCTCCTTTTAACAACCTTCCATTTCCATCTTTCACTGTCTCTTCAATTCTTGTGCCAGCCTTTCTTACTCTCTTCACTTCTTTCCAAAACTTCTTCTTATTCTCTTCATATGACTGACCCAGTCCCTGACCCCAACTCAGGTCAGCTGCCCTCTTTGCCTCACGTACCTTGCGCTTTACTTCCACCTTTTTCTCTCTATATTTTTCATACTTCTCTAAACTATTACTCTGCAGCCATTCTTCAAAAGCCCTCTTTTTCTCTTCCACTTTTACCTTCACTCCTTCATTCCACCATTCACTGCCCTTCCTCATGCTGCCTCCAACAACCTTCTTGCCACATACATCACTTGCAATCCCAACAAAATTTTCTTTTGCTAACTTCCACTCCTCCTCTAAATTACCAGTTTCTCTTACTCTCACCTCGTCATATGCCATTTTCAACCTTTCCTGATATTTACTTTTTACCCCAGGTTTTATTAGCTCTTCAACCCTCACTAGCTCCCTTTTACATCCACCTACTCTATTCCCCCACTCTTTTGCTACAACCAATTTTCCTTCCACCAAAAAATGATCAGACATACCGTTAGCCACACCCCTAAACACGTGCACGTCTTTCAATCTTCCAAACATTCTTTTAGTTATCAACACATAATCCATTAATGCCCTTTCTACTGCTCTTCCATTTGCCACTCTTACCCATGTATACTTATTTTTATCTTTCTTCTTAAAAAAACTAGCACTTATTACCATCTCTTGTTCAACACACATATCTACCAGTCTCTCACCACTCTCATTTTCACCTGGTACGCCATACTTCCCAATGACACCTTCTACCTCTCCAGCACCCACTCTAGCATTTAAGTCACCCATAACAACTACATAATTCCTTCTACCCAGTCCTTCTACACACCTAGTTAATTAATTCCAAAACTCATTCCGCTCTTCTTCACTTTTCTCACTACCTGGCCCATACGCACTGACAAACGCCCAACATTCCCTACCCAACCTAACCCTTACCCACATTAACCTAGATGATATCTCCTTCCATTCCACTAATTTACCTGTCATCCATTCACTCAGCAATAAAGCCACACCCTCTCTCGCTCTTCCCCTTTCAATCCCAGACACTCTACCAGACATTTCACCAAACATCACTTCACCCTTTCCTTTCATCTTTGTCTCACACAAGGCCAATACATCCATCCTTCTACTTCTAAACATACTTCCAATCTCACATCTTTTACTCTCTATCGTACTACATCCACGCACATTCAAACACCCCAAAACTAGAGTGCGGGGAGCAGTCACTCTCCCCCCAGCTCCATCTCTTTGTTGCTGTCTCACAGGATACTTTTACATATATATTTATATATATATGTATATATATAAGTATATATATATATATATATATATATTTATACGGCATTCATGTATATATATATATATATATATATACGGCATTCATATATATATATATATATATATACATATATATATATATATATATATATATTGCGGAAAGTTACTAATTTCCCAAATGTTGTACAATTTCGATGATCAAATTCTCTAAGCAAATCATTATTCTGTTTATGTTCTGTGTCTTTCATCTGCCTCGTATGATTATTTTTATATGTATTTATCTTCATAAGTATATCTTTATAAGTATATATATATATATATATATATATTTATACGGCATTCATGTATATATATATATATATATATATACATATAATATATATATATATATATATGTATATATATAAGTATATATATATATAATAATATATATTTATACGGCATTCATGTATATATATATATATATATACGGCATTCATATATATATATATATATATATATATTTATATATATATATATATATATATATATTGCGGAAAGTTACTAATTTCCCAAATGTTGTACAATTTCGATGATCAAATTCTCTAAGCAAATCATTAATCTGTTTATGTTCTGTGTCTTTCATCTGCCTCGTATGATTATTTTTATATGTATTTATCTTCAAGAAAAAACTAACGAGTATTATAATATGTAAAAATATTACTTTTATTTTACTGAAATAAACTTGCTTAGCAACAAACTTGATATGTACGAGACTTACTCCTGGTGTTGTCAGTTATATTCAAGTTTAGATATCTTTTTTTTATGTGTTAAACAAAATATACTGGTACTGATGGATTTGAAAAGAGAAGTATAAAGCGCAGGAATAGAAAGGGAAAAACTATAATTATGGCTCGGGGCCTTAACGGAGATAAGGAAGAGTAATTTAGTAGGATTGTATGAGAGAGATGACTAGATAGGTTAAACTTGAAAAGTAGAGAGGATAATAGAGTGAAAATATGTATAAGGGGAATAGAGGAACTAGTTAGAAGAACCAACGTATATGATGTCTCGAATGGAGGAAAGTGGTTGTTGGACAGAGAGGTTCAAAAATCAGTTAAAAGAAATTCATAGACACATATGGTACATGAAAGTACGTCATGCACATGGTGCATTAAAAAAAAAAAAAAAAAAAAAAAAAAAAAAAAAAAAAAAAAAAAAAAAAAAACAAGTAAAGTAGGTATTACTATGCGAAGAGTGGTAGTGCAAGTGAATGAAAGGCTAGGAGCAAGTAATGGAGAAAAGGATTTCTCTAAGATCTCAAACGGGGAAAAGGTAAAGACATGATTTTGGGTAATTTGAAGTTATGAAGGAAACAGACGAGAATATATTCCAAAATGATGAAGATATTGAGAAGAGATTGAGCGAATATTTTGAACAACAATTGAATACTTAAAATGAGAGAGAGAGAGAGAGAGAGAGAGAGAGAGAGAGAGAGAGGCACAGTAATGAAAATAGGAAATATAGAATTGAAGTGGGGAATGAGTAAAATGAAAAATGGTAAAGTACCTGGTCCATCAGAGTTTAGAATCAAAATGGACCAAATATTATATACAAAGGGGGAAGAATGGATGTTGAATTTTTTTTAATAATAATATGAGAATAAGAAATAATGCCTAAACACTGGGAACAGATTCTCATGGTATTTATATTCAATAAGGGTGATGTCATGGATTGGGGTAAGTATGGAAGAATTAAACTAACAGAAAGTTGTTTGAAAGTATTTGAGAGAGTACTTGAGAAGGGATTAAAAGAATTTGAATAAAT
>NC_090736.1:98442759-98447759 GCF_036898095.1 Palaemon carinicauda
TATATATATATATATATATATATATATATATATATATATATATATGTGTGTGTGTGTGTGTGTGTGTGTGAGTGTGTGTGTATTTATATATATATATATATATATATATATATATATATATGTATATAATATATATATATATATATATATATATATATATATATATATATATATATATATTTATGTATATATACTGTACATATATATATATATATATATATATATATATATATATATATATATATATATATATATATATATATATATATATATATATGTCCAATAGCTTTTTTGGAAAATCCCCTATCAGGCCATCAAGGCTGAAAATCCTGAATATATACAGACTTATACACATAGATTGTTGCAATATCGAACAAAAGAGAAAAATGTAGTTTGAGTCTTTCTCTATATTACCATTACTGTACCTTTAGATATAACTTTACGTGTATTAACAATCAATGTGCATCAATTAATTTATATCCATGATTTTTATTCTTGATGATGATATAGATTTCCTCGTGAAAGCTTCCCGATTTGCTTGATAGAGGGAGTCCTTATTTCTAAATCTGAAGTTTCTGGAAAAGAGAAGGATATTCAGTGTATATACATATATATATATATATATATATATATATATATATATATATATATATATATATATATATATATATATACATATATATATATATATATACATAAATATATATATATATATATATATATATATATATATATATATATATATATATATATATATATATGTATATATATATATATATATATATATATATATATATATATATATATATATGTGTGTATTATAGATATATATATATATATATATATATATATATATATATATATATATATATATATATATATATTTATATATATATATATATATATATATATATATATATATATATATATATATATATATATACATATATACATATATATATATATATATATATATATATATATATATATATACATATATATTAATATATATATATATATATATATATATATATATATATATATATATATATATATATATATATATATGTATATATATATAGATAGATAGATAGATATATACATTATATAAAGTAGACTATATAGTATTTATGGTGTTAAAGCATGAAGGATTTAAGGATGCCAGAGAACTTCAAATCATGCATTCATTACCAAAATAAATTAGATGAACATTAGGAACAAGAAGAGTAGACCCCAGAGATTGCAAAATAAATACTTGAATGAAGAAGAGATTATGGATTGGCGAACTAGTAAGATTTTCCGGTATTGACTGACATAGAAGGACCATAAACCAACTAGAATGGAAAATCATGCATGAGGCTTTTTTCTTGCACTGAACTAATTACAATATATATATATATATATATATATATATATATATATATATATATATATATATATATATATATATATATATATGTATATATATATATATATATATATATATATATATATATATATATATATATATATATATATATATATATATATATATCCGTACCACGCGGTATATCTTATCAATCCATGTTTGGCAACAGTTATACTCGTATAGGCCGACGAGCAACTTGGTGGAGTAATGAGAGATTTGAATGTGGAGGAAATGGCCCACTAAATCTCCGTATATCACTGGCAGCAGGGTTAAGGATTCGATTTAAGGCGATAGATAAACTGTCTCTTCGGCTTTTACTCCTGATGCAAAGCGGTTAATCTTACAAGAATTAGTATGAACCGGCAGGGGTCACTTGCCTTGATAAAACAATGAATCACATTGGGAAGTTACAGCAAGAGGAATTTATGAAATATAGTTTGGATATCTTGACCCTAAGTTAAACACGTTGTGAGGGGATTGGAAAGGAAAATTTACACCAAGGCAATATATATATATATATATATATATATATATATATATATATATATATATATATATATATATATATATATATATATATATATGTGTGTGTGTGTGTGTGTGTGTGTGTGTATGTATGTATGTATGTATCTGCTCAGCAAGGTCATATGGAATTGGGAGAGATGTTGTAGTAATAATGATTACACCAAGAGCAGAAAAGGAATTAACCGAGTGGAGATCCGCAAATAGTAGATTATTACAAGCAAAGTTCAAATCAAAGCAGTGCAAAGTGGGTATTATTGTTTGCTATGCCCAACAAATGATTCCCCTGAAGAAAAAAAAAGATGAATACTATAAGAACTGCAAAAGGTAATAGATGATATCTCAGAAAGAGATATGAAAAATTGTGGTTGCCGACTTCAATACTGAAGCTGGAAGAAATAATCAAGGGAGAGAGAATATGATGGGTATCGAGGGTCTTGGCGAAGTTGCAAACGAAAATGAAGCACATTTCATTGATTTCTGTTAAGCAAGCAATCTTGTCATTGGAGATAGTCTTTTTTTTAAACAACAACGTCCACAAGTATACATGGACTTCACCATGTGGCAGTCACAGAAATCAAATTGATCATTAATAAAGAGAAAATGGAGATTCTGGGAATTGTGGGAAGCTATAGAGGTGCAAATATTGGTAGTGATCACCAGCTCCTCATTGCCATATTGAAATTAAAACTGAAAGCACCAAACAAAAGGATAGATAGAATACTTAAGTTTGATACAACCTAGCTTTTAAGTGAAGAGCATAGAGAAACATTTGCAATTGAATGTAGGAATCGATTTGCAGTCTTAGAGACTTTAAGAGATAAAGAACATACAATTAATGAAGAATGGTGTGATATTAAGGACTTATATCAGTTACTTGGTAGTGAATTCTTGGGACATGCAGTTAGAAGGAGAAAGCCATGGATGTCAAATGATACTTGGTAACTATAAAAAGGAGAAATAAACAGAAAGTGATTGTTTATTTTTTTCGAGGAAGTAATGAAAATTTCAAGGTAGAGAACGCTAAGTATTCCAGTATTGACGATGAGATCAAAAGAAAAGCCAGGAATGACTGGAGAGAATATTTAAACAGTAAAGCAGATTAGGCTGCGTACGCTATGAATTAAGGAACTGGCTATGGTGTAAGAATTGCTCATAGAATTATTAATGAAATCTCCAATGGGGCAAAGAAGAAGACGCACACACTCATCAAAAAGACAGATGGTTCGGTTATAGCAACAGAAGACGAAGAAAGACAACGTTGGATGGAATACTTTAATAACGTTAGGAATAGGAGATATGAAGGGAGTAATTTAGTTGATATACCTGGAGCTGATGAAGGCCTTGATGTGCCCATGAATGAATTCAGTGTTTGAAGTCGAAGTTGTGCTAAAAAAAAACTAAAGAGATGGAAATACCCCAGATACGATGGAATAACTGCCGAGATGATATCAGATGAAAATGGAATGACTCCCAAAGTACTAACTAGATTATTTTGTAGAATGTAGCATGAAGAGGCTAAACCTGATGAACTTGGGGTTAAGATTGTTGGTGAAAGTAGGAAAAAAGGAAGACCTGACTGTCACCAATAATTACAGAGGCCTAGCATTAACACCAGTTGTAATGAAAATATATAGTATGCATATTCTAAAAAGACTGGAGAGAAAGATTGGTGGAAAGCTGAGAGATAAACAAGCAAAATTTTAAAAAGGTAGATGTTACATTGACCAAGTTTTCATTTGTAGATATGTTGTACAGCAATGCGTAGAGTATAGAAATCTCCCTATGATGACATTTGTGATATAAGAAAAAGCCTTTGACAGCGTGCGCAGGCGCATTTTGTAGAGAGCCCTGCGTTATTATGGAATTCCTCATAAATATGTAATTTTGATTAAGTCTTTTCATGAGCATCGCAAATAAAAAGTCAAGGTTAATATACTCTTATCAAATGAATTTCATGTGAATAGAGGAGTACTCCTTGGGAGTATGTTGTCATTTGTGTTGTTTAACCTCCGATAGATTTAATAATGCATAGAAGAGTCATAGACGGTGGAGAAAGATTGGACTGTATTGGTGATAAGAATTTAGCAGACCTGGAATATGCTGATGATGCTGTCCTTGTTAGCAGAACACCACAGGATTTGCAATGCTTGCTTACCAGAATGAAAGAAATATGACACGAAGGTAAGCTGAAGATAAATAATAGAAAGACAGAGATGATAAGAACGGACTATGCAATGGAAGAGGAAATGTCACTGTAAGTAAAAAGGATTATTTAGGTAGAACCATTTAGGTATTTAGGACTTATGATCTCCAATACAGGGTCTCTAGAATTAAGGATTAGTGAAATATTGGAAAAAGCAAATCAGAAAATCATCTGAAATTTCGTTTAAAAATCAGACTATATATATCATTTAAGTGAGATCGGTGTTACTCTATGGACATGTATCATGGTAGCACTAATAAACCATCTCCAATTGATTTAGTAGATTTGAGAACAAAGCATTCAGAACGATATTGGTAGTTAAATGACACGACCGGACTAGAAATGAAACTATAAGAGAGATTAATCGAGTGCCATATGTGTATGAAATCATGAGGAGGGGTAGAGGGAGATGGTTTGGGCAAGCTCTTCAACTCCCTATGAGAGATTAGCTCACCAAACGCTCAGGTGGGCACCACAAGGCACTAGAAGAGTTGTAAGACCATGGCCTACATGGCTCAGAACCATGAATCGCAAAGTAGATGATGAATGGAAAAGTATTGAATTGGAAGCTCAAGATGAGAACTAGGGTAATCTAACCGCAGCCCTTTGTATCAATAGGCATAGGAGGAGATGATGATGATTATGTCGATATATATTAAATATATTTACATGTATATATATATATATATATATATATATATATATATATATATATATATATATATATATATATATATGTATGTATATTTATATATATATATATATATATATATATATATATATATATATATATATATATATATATATACAGTATATATATATGTATATATATATATATATATATATATATATATATATATATAT
>NC_090736.1:98465259-98467759 GCF_036898095.1 Palaemon carinicauda
GGGTAGATGGAGATGGCTTTTTCATGCTATTCGAACTCCCCAAGTGAGATTAGTTCACCAAACGTTTAACTGGACACCATAAGCCACTAGAAGAGTTAGAAGGCAGAGCCCTACAAGGCTGAGGACGACTATGAAACGTGAAATAGGACATGAGAAATGAACAAGTATTGAAATAAAAGCTAAAAATAAAGACCCCATATATGTTCATTGGCTTTCTCACCCGTAGGAGGAGAGGAAAAGGATTATATACATACACACACACACAGACACACACACACACACACACACACACATATATATATATATATATATATATATATATATATATATATATATATATATATATATATATATATATATATATATATATATATATATATATATATATATATATATATATATATATATATATATGTATGTGTGTGTATGTATATATATATATATATATATATATATATATATATATATATATATATATATATATATATATATATATATATATATATATATATATATATATATATATATATATATATATATATATATATATATATATATATATATACATACACATATACATATATATATATATATATATATATATATATATATATATATTTATATATATATATATATATATATATATATATATATATATATATATATATATATATATATATATATATATATATATATATATATATATATATATATATATATACATACATACATACATATATATATATATATATATATATATATATATATATATATATATATATATATATATATATATATATATATATATATATATATATATATATATATATATATATATATATATATATATATATATATACATATAAATATATCAACTTTCAATTCAATACTTCCCCATTCATCATCTGCTTCGCGCTTCAGAGTTCTCAGCAATGTAGGCCTGCGTCTTCTAATTCTTCTAGTGCCTTGTAGATCCCAGCTGAACGTTTGGTGAAGTAATATCTCATGGGGAGTGCGAAGAGCGTGCCCAAACTATATCCATCTACCCCTCATCATGATCTCGTCCACATATAGCACTCGAGTAATCTCTCTTGCAGGCTCATTTCTAACCCTGTCTTGCCATATAACTCCCAATATCCTTCTGAAGGATTTGTTTTCAAATCTACTTACTCTATTGGAGATTGTTTCATTGCCATACCATGACGCATGTCCATTTAGTAACACTGATCTCACCACACTGATATATACTCAGATTTTTATATGTAATTACATGCGATCTGATTTCCGAATTTTACTTAAACTAGCTATTATCTGATTTGCTTTTATCAACCTTTTGCTAAACTCTAATTCTAAAGACCCTGTATTGGATATCATAGTTCCTAAGTACTTAAAAGATTCTTCCTCATTAATCCTTTCTTATTCCAAAGCTATTTCATCTTCCATTGCGTACTCTGTTCTCATCATCTCTGTCTTTCTTCTAATTATCTTCAGCCTAACCTCGTGTGATATTTCATGCATTCTTGTAAGCAAGCATTGCAGAGTCTGCGGTTTTCTGCTAACTAGGAGAGCATCATCAAGTCTGTCAAATTCCTATCACCAATATGTTCCATTCCTTCAAATCATCATCAGCTGTATTTACTGCGGAACTAAGGCCTCAGACATGCGTTTCCACTTGCAATCAGTTGTGTGTGTTTCTGTGCAAGTCCATGCTCAAAAACTTTCTTAGTTCGTTAACCCGACATCTTCTCTTCCTTCCCCTTCTTCAAAAATCTCTTTGAACCCATTATGTTATTTTTAATGTCAACGATTGTCTGTCATCCCTATTCTATGTCCTTCCCATATCTTTTTTTTTTTTTTCTTTTTTCCAAAACTTTTTGAGTTGTAACTAGCTTATGTTCTAAGGCTTTATTAGGGCCCCAAGTTACTGATGCATAAGTTAATAATGGTAACACTATCTAATTAAATAGTTCTCTTTTTAGAGAAAGTGGCATCATGTGTTTCATACTCTCATTTATTTATGAAACACTCTCCATGCCAGTCTCTATTCCTAGGAAATCACAGTCTGTCCTAAGTACGAATATTAATTAATAATCTCTGGTATGCTCGTAACATAATTCTTATATGTGTTCTCTCTGGATTTTTATTGAATATTGTCGTAGTTTTGCTCATATTAATTTTCAATCCTACATTCATGCTCTCTCTGCTCAAATCGTTTATCATCTTCCGTAATTATTCCAATGATATACGAAAACACAATTATGAGATCTGCAGATCTAAGTCGGATATTGTTTCATTGTCCTACCGTGACTCATATTCATACCGTAATAAAGATCTCAGTGAACTGATATATGTCCTAATGTTCTATCCAAATTTCATTTAACTTAGCCATTGCGTGATTTGCTTCTTTACATTCTCATCCCACTCCAATTCTAAAGCGTTTATTTTAGAGATCATAGTACACAAATGTTTCAGTGATTGTGCCTAATTATTCTTTTATCCT
>NC_090736.1:98475259-98482759 GCF_036898095.1 Palaemon carinicauda
TCTCTCCATCACTTTCATTCCCCACAACTCCGATCCATACATCACAAATGGTACAATCACTTTCTCATTTAGAACTCTCTTTACATTCATGCCCAACCCTCTTTTTTTTACTACTCCCTTAACTTCCCCCAACACTTTGCAACTTTCATTCACTCTCTAACGTACATCTGCTTCCACTCCACCATTTGCTGCAACAACAGACCCCAAGTACTTAAACTGATCCACCTCCTCAAGTAACTCTCCTTTCAACCTGACCTTCAACCTTGCACCACCTTTCCTTCTCGTATATCTCATAACCTTACTCTTACCCACATTAACTCTCAACTTCCTTCTCTCACACACCCTTCCAAATTCTGTCACTAGTCGGTTAAGCTTCTCTTCTGTGTCTGCTACCAGTACAGTATCATTCGCAAACAACAACTGATTTACTTCCCATTCATGGTCATTCTCGCCTACCAGTTTTAATCCTCGTCCAAGCACTCGAGCATTCACCTCTCTCACCACTCCATCAACATACAAGTTAAACAACCACGGCGACATCACACATCCCTGTCTCAGCCCCAGTCTCACCGGAAACCAACCACTCACTTCATTTCCTATTCTAACACATGCTTTACTACCTTTGTAGAAACTTTTCACTGCTTACAACAACCTTCCACTAACTCCATATAACCTCATCACATTCCACATTGTTTCCCTATCAACACTATCATACGCTTTCTCCAGATCCATAAACACAACATACACCTCCTTACCTTTTGCTAAATATTTCTCGCATATCTGCCTAACTGTAAAAAATCTGATTCATACAACCCCTACCTCTTCTAAAACCACCCTGTACATCCAAGATTGCATTCTCTGTTTTATCCTTAATCCTATTAATCATTACTCTACCATACACTTTTCCAACTACACTCAACAAACTAATACCTCTTGAATTACAACACTCATACACATCTCCCTTCCCCTTATATAGTGGTACAATACATGCACAAACCCAATCTACTGGTACCATTGACAACACAAAACACATATTAAACAATCTAACCAACCATTCAAGTACAGTCACACCCCCTTCCTTCAACATCTCAGCTCTCACACCATCCATACCAGATGCTTTTCCTACTCTCGTTTCATCTAGTGCTCTCCTCACTTCCTCTATTGTAATCTCTCGCTCATTCTCATCTCCCATCATTGGCACCTCAACAACTGCAACAGCAATTATATCTGCCTCCCTATTATCCTCAACATTCAGCAAACTTTCAAAATATTCCGCCCACCTTTTCCTTGCCTCCTCTCCTTTTATCAAACTTCCATTTCCATTTTTCACTGTCTCTTCAATTCTTGCGCCAGCCTTCCTTACTTTCTTCACTTTTTTCCAAAACTTCTTCTTATTCTCTCCATATGACTGACCCAATCCCTGACCCCACCTCAGGTCAGCTGCCCTCTTTGCCTCACGTACCTTGCGCTTTACTTCCATATTTTTCTCTCTGTATTTCCATACTTCTCTATACTGTTACTCTGCAGCCATTCTTCAAAAGCCCTCTTTTTCTCTTCCACTTTTACCTTCACTCCTTCATTCCACCATTCACTGCCCTTCCTGATGCTGTCTCCAACAACCTTCTTGTCACATACATCACTTGCAATCCCAACAAAATTTTCTTTTCTAAATTCCACTCCTCTAAATTACCAGTTTCTCTTAGTCTCACCTCGTCATATGCCATTTCAACCTTTCCTGATATCTACTTTTTACCCCCGGTTTTATTAGCCCTTCAACCCTCACTAGCTCCCTTTTACATCCACCTACTCTATCACCCCACTCTTTTGCTAAAACTAATTTTCCTTCCACCAAAAATGATCAGACATAATGTTAGCCATACCCCTAAACACGTACACGTCTTTCAATCTTACAAACATTATTTTAGTTATCAACACAAAATCCAATAATGCCCTTTCTATTACTCTTCCATTTGCCACTCTTACCCATGTATACTTATCTTTATATTTATTTTTAAAAAAGCTAGCACTTATTACCATCTCTTGTTCAACACACATATCTACCAGTCTCTCACCATTCTCATTTTCACCTAGTACGCCATACTTCCCAATGACCCCTTCTACCTCTCCAGCGCCCACTCTAGCATTTAAGTCACCCATGACAACTACATAATTCCTTCAACCCAGTCTAGTCCTGGAGCCAAGGGGTGTTTGCATCCATTTTATGCCCACAAAATTACCCACCTGATTATGATAGTGGACCACCTTGGACACATTTTTAGCGAGGGTGTTTGTTCTGAAACCCGGCAGTAATGGAGATATTCACTAGTTTGTTAGAAATGCTCTGATGCAAAATCGCTCCAAAAGTTAGGGGTGCGGGAAATTAAAATTAACATAACATTGCACACAATTAACCTATGGTTTTGTGTTGGTGCTTAAATTGAAGCTAGTTTAGTTATCTACAACATGAAAACGAGTTCAAGGTCATCAGATAAAAGTCAAGGTCACCAGAGGTCAAAGTGTGACGTAATTTCACTTATGCTTGAAATTAGGACTTTCTTTCATTTGAAGGCCAACAAAAAAACTCATGATGATATAACTGTTTATTTGAATGCACATCTGAATACCATACAATATTAGGTAATTTTAGAAAACGAATTGAAGTCTCTAACACAAATAGTAGTCCTTTGAGGCTGAGCTGAAAATAGCGAGAATCGGCAACTTTTGCCAATTACATACATGCAAAAGACAGACATACGGCAATGCACAGGAATATCATTTAACTTAACAGATATGATAAGAAGGGTACAAAAATCATTTTCCATCAACCTTTACACCAACATTTTAGAAGAATATCAGTTGCATGCATGAAACCTATTTACTAGTGAAACGATTCTATGATACCGGATATCTACAGCCTGTGTTGTTTGACTGGCAGCTGCAGTAGGGGCAACATGTAATTTGATTTTGTCTGCAAGGACAGCGCTGGGTTGCACAGGCAGAGCATTTGCATGGGAGTGGAAAATCATTTGGAAGCAATATCTGCATTCTCTCGGGCAGCAGAGCACAGTAATCCTGATAGAAGCCAAACTCGCACGGGTTTAGTTCTGCATTGTCAAGGCAGTGTAACTGCAAGTATGTCCCATAGAATGCTCGAAGTATGTGTCCTTTAACTGAGCGACTAGTTGGAGGAAGGTCTAATATGGTCTTCTTGCTGTGATGGTAGAGATGATGCCTCAGCTGGTCCATTGATTTACATGGTGTTCCAGATTTGAAGACGTTCACAAGATACTCTTCAACTGCCGCAAAGTCAGTGTTGGTTGGATCCTTCCCAAATTCACAGAGATATTGAGCCAGCTTTGCTTTCAAACCAGAAGATTTAGTTCCAAATTTGCTTGATGAATCACAACCAGTAAGGTGATGGAGTGGTAGTATGACTTTGCGGATCTCAGGGTCCATCTTCTCTGCCAAGGTATGCAGTGGTATGTGTCTGGTTGCATTTCCCACACCTGCTCTTATCCACAGTTCCTTGAGGCCATAACCTCTCAAGAGATTCCAGTAATGAAGTCCAAGTACCAGGACATCTGTGTCATTTGACAATAAGATGATTCTTGAAGCTCCACCCTTGACAGCATGCAGGGCAAGTGGGATCATTCTCACGTCGGCCTCTTCAATTCTGTGATTTAGTTCAGGCAGTTGGATGCTGATATCATTAAAAACACCTCTGCATGGTTTGGTTTCACTAAGTCCAAATGCACTCACCACTATGTCTGCTGTCTGCATTGGGTTCTCCAAAATGTGCTCCCTAATTAACCCTTGGAGCTTTGCTTTGTTCATAGATGAAGCCCAGAATGATTCCATGGTGACTGGTAATGGTGTTCCAGGTGACATATCATTCAGGTCAATTGGACTATTTTTACATCTTCTTGTTTGTTCACTGTCTTTAACTGAGCCCTCAATATATGTGTCAAACACAAAGTCGATACGATTTGCATTGTTGCAAAGGCCATGCACATAACCCAGAAAATTTGTGCAGAGATCACCAAAGGTATTGATATTAACCGTTCGCATTCGACACAAGTAACCCATGACATCCACAATTGCAGCAGTATTTGCAGGTGTCCATGCTGGTGGCTGCAGGTAGTCCTTTGCATCAAGCAACTTCTCCAATTCATGGCAGAGGTCACTTTTGTTTGGTTTGACCATTAGCCCTTCTGAGTCGAAGAGATAGTTTGTGTCAATCAGGTAGTAAGTGAGCAAGTCTTGTAAGTCATACCCTCGCACTCTGGCAATGTCAAAGATCTTCTGAGTTTCTGCCAACTGCTTCTGGTTCTCTTTGGCTTTTGTTTGGCGAGTGTGCTTTGCTGCTGTCTTGCTTTTAAATGTTTTCAGATTTCGGCGGTGGATGGTGTCAGAGATTAAACGTTGTCTTGTCACAAATCGCTAAGTCCGAAAGGTCTCATAGAGTGTCTTGCATGTAGCATCGAACTGCAGAA
The DNA here is from genome assembly GCF_036898095.1 of Palaemon carinicauda. Taxonomy (NCBI): domain Eukaryota; kingdom Metazoa; phylum Arthropoda; class Malacostraca; order Decapoda; family Palaemonidae; genus Palaemon; species Palaemon carinicauda. The sequence goes on from NC_090736.1 coordinate 98,479,753, forward strand.
GATCATTACGGATTTCCTGTGGCATTAATTCCTGTGATATGATATTGTGTAGGGTCTGTACATCATCCTTACTCTTCTGCGCAGAAGATCTCACAGGATGGTCATGTTCTTTGACATACCTAATTATTTCATCAACCAAGGCTTCAGAACTTCGAGTTGCTGGGAGATTGAACTCATGATTCACCAGAAGTTCTCTGCTGGGTGTGACAACACCACTGATCTTGTACTGCAGGTTGACCACTGCCAACATCTCATGGTGGATAATTTCCCAATGAGCAACAAACTGCTTCCTCTTTGTACTCCCTATGATACCACCAGCACTCTTCTGAGAGCGATTGATTGTCTGCTCAAGACACATGTCTGCTCCAACAGAAGTGAATTGACCTCCTGTCCACTTCACAACAAACTTTCCAGCTTTGAAGTTTTCAAACACATTTGAGGCATCTTGTGGTAACTTCCTCATATCCTCCAGATAAAATGAAGTCCATCGCAGGTAGTTTATCCAATCACATCCAGCAAACAGGGGGAGGGTGGCTTGAAGACTCTGGAGATGGAGATCCCAGATTCCCTCACGGTAGGCCCTGACAAGGTTTCTCAGGATGGATACCATTTTCACAAACTGATCCCAAAAGGCAAACGTCTCGGATACCTCACATCTGTCTGACCTAAAGGCATTGAAGTCATCAATCAATTTTAATGAAATTGAAATGAATGCCTTTAAGTGTGCCCTGCTTTTTTCCTTTTTTTTCTCTGACACTGAGGACTTCATCAACAGTATCAACGAAAGCTCGTTCATGTATGGTTCAACACCATTGATTCTGAAGAATTCGACCCACTGTAACCTCTCAAGGCACTCACTGAGCAACATCAATCCTTTTAGTGACCTCGTATGGTGCGTACCATCAAGCACTGACCTAACAACATTTCTACCTAAAGCTTTTGACTCAGCCAAGATGGTTTCAGCACCATTTCCATCAATATATTTGCCAATAGCTCCCATGACAACCTTGATTAGGTGAAACGATCCCAAAACAAAGAACCAAGTTGCTGAATTCATCTGGGTTGTGCATGATGATCTTTCTGTCAATGTGGTATACCCCCTCATCACAAGTTATGGGCAAATGAGGCTGATCTAACTGACTGAGGATATCTTGAAAGTTCTTGAGGGCAGTGTACACAGTAGCGTACTCTGACAGGATATGGAAGATCAGGAAGAAACCCTATTATCTTTTGAGGAACATTTTCATGAGTAACAAGGGAATTAAAGGCACTCCATGGGGGCATCTGCTGTTCTTGGCTTGTTTCTCTGATGCCTTCCTTCATATCCGACATGTTCATTCTGCCTAGTATCCATGCAGCATCCTTCATCATTGTAACATTTCTTCGGCATTCATCTGCTTCATACAGATCTTCCGGAACCTCATACACAGTTGGAAGACTGGGTTTCTTGGCAGGTTTTATGTAGTTTCTCAAAACCTGACAACTTAGTTCCTGTTTGAATTGTCTTTCTCTGTGTGTTACCTGAGTTTGGGACATATTTGGTTTACTATTCCCTAATGTACCAGCTGGTTTGTCCTGCATTAGGATAGACACAGTGTCATGACTTCCACCAATTCCAGACAAAGTGTTTTCCTCATGATCAAAGTTGTCAAATGCGCCAATAGTAAATCTACTTCGATCAAACTGACTGGGAAGATGGACCTGACCCCGATTTCATTCAGGATATATGAAGCCATATCACAATGATAGCGAAGAACCTCATCATAACTGGTTGCAAGTCCAAACCGATTGAAACTTGAGATGAGAGTTTTTAACCTGCAAGCATTGTATAATGCTTCTGAGTTCAACATGTGCAGAGGAGTGCGCTTTCTACCATTTTTCACTATGTAAAACATGACCTGATAAACAGGGAGTATTTTTCTCATTTTTTCATCAGAAATGTCACAGTCATCCAGGTTTTTATGCTGTGAGTTGTCAGGGTTATTGTAATTGCACTTCACATCAAAGTCAAACAGTGTTGAGAACACTTCGACAACTTCATCTGGAATTGCTATGTCTCTGTACGCTTTCTCAAGTTCATTGGCGTCACAAAATTTGTCATTGAGCTCAAAGTCCTCTTTCAAGAAACAATTCCTTAACAATAAACCACACTGTTTTAGTATATCTGAAGTCATTTCCCTATCAGAGTGTTGTGGCATACTATCTACAGCACTATTCTTGAAGAAAATTGTAGGGGCCTTTGCACTTTGAGGGGTGAAGAATGACACATCATTACCACACATATTTAGCAAATACAGTTTCACATCCCTGTTTCTGAAGGCAGTGACATCTTGATCACCACTCTGTACCACTTTATTGCAACTATCAGATACATATGACAAGTTGTAGCACCTCCCAGAGTTCAAACCTGGTTCGATGTTCTTCATTACATCTGCAAATATATCCAGCTTCTTTTGACCAATGGACGGCAACGCAGACTTGGAGGACTGCCTTCCTTCTTTCAAGATATATTTGCGGAGGCAGTCATTGTGACAGTACAAATCTGCCCCAAACACAGCATCTATATCTTGCAAGTCACTGGTTCGCGTGTATACTTCATCCTGAAGAGACAGTGCAGCTCTCAGGAAGGACTTTGCACGGCCTTCCTCAGAGATTCGCCACTTCTTGTATACATTGTTGTGTTTTACATGGCCACATATGAAGCACGGCTTGGAGAAGATGTCTACATTTTCTGCACGTGATGCTGGATCCCATGCTGCAGTTGAGGAACGTCTCCTCATCTGACCACCAGATGAGGTACTCTGCAGTGCACCTGCGTCAGATGTTGCTGCCAGCTGCAATCTCTCAAGATTCCTTTTGTGTGTGTACCGTTTGTAGCAATCATTATTAACATGGTAGACAAACTTCGCCTGATCGACATGATTCAGTCTCTCTAACACACAGTCCCCTCTAATGCCAGCAGCTTGGATTACTGCTAATCTGCTATTCTCTGTCCCTGATGTATTAA
>NC_090736.1:98492759-98495259 GCF_036898095.1 Palaemon carinicauda
TCAAATAAGCCATATATATTAATACATTAAAGTCTGAATTCTCTTAACGACCTCGGGATCAGAGCCCCAGGAGGAACCGCCCAAAGACTATAATATCGGACCGGCGGGAATTTGAGCCCTCGTCCAGGATATCTGTATGCCAGTGACCATACCACTCAGCCACGAAGGTTGAGTTCAGTTGGTACTGCTAGGGTGCCACAGCCCACCCTCCCAAGTTATCCACCATAGATGAAGCTTCATAATGCTGAATCCCCTACTGCTGCTACCTCCGCGGTCATCTAAGGGACTGGAAGAAGTAGTAGGGCCTACCGGAACTGCGTCACAATCGCTCGCCATTCATTCCTATTTCTAGCACGCTCTCTTGCCTCTCTCACATCTATCCTCCTATCACCCAGAGCTTTCTTCAATCCATCCATCCACCCAAACCTTGGCCTTCCTCTTGTATTTCTCCCATCAACTCTTGCATTCATCACCTTCTTTAGCAGACAGCCATTTTCCATTCTCTCAACATGGCGAAACCACCTCAACGCATTCATATCCAATCTAGTTGCTAACTCATTTCTTACACCCGTTCTCACCCTCACCACTTTGTTCCTAACCCTATCTACGCGAGATACACCAGCCATACTCCTTAAACACTTCATCTCAAACACATTCAATTTCTGTCTGTTCGTCACTTTCATTCCCCACAACTCCGATCCATACATTACAGTTGGTACAATCACTTTCTCATATAGAACTCTCTTTACATTAATGCCCAACCCTCTATTTCCTATTACTCCCTTCACTGCCCCCAACACTTTGCAACTTTCATTCACTCTCTGACGTACATCTGCTTCCACTCCACCATTTGCTGCAACAACAGACCCCAAGTACTTAAACTGATCCACCTCCTCAAGTAACTCTCCATTCAACATGACATTAAACCTTGCACCACCTTCCCTTCTCGTACATCTCATAACCTTACTCTTACCCACATTAACTCTCAACTTCCTTCTCTCACACACCCTTTCAAATTCTGTCACTGGTCGGTCAAGCTTCTCTTCTGTGTCTGCTACCAGTACAGTATCATCCGCAAACAACAACTGATTTACCTCCCATTTATGGTCATTCTCGTCTACCAGTTTTAATCCTCGTCCAAGCACTCGAGCATTCACCTCTCTCACCACTCCATCAACATATAAGTTAAACAACCACAGCGATATCACACATCCCTGTCTTAGCCCCACTCTCACCGGAAACCAATCACTCACTTCATTTCCCATTCTAACACATGCTTTACTACCTTTGTAGAAACTTATCACTGCTTGCAACAACCTTCCACTAACTCCATATATCCTCATCACATTCCACATTGCTTCCCTATCAACTCTATCATACGCTTTCTCCAGATCCATAAACGCAAGATACACCTCCTTAACTTTTACTAAATATTTCTCACATAAATGCCTAACTGTAAAAATCTGATTCATACAACCTCTACCTCTTCTAAAACCACTATGTAATTCTAAGATTGCATTCTCTGTTTTATCCTTAATCCTATTAATCATTACTCTACCATACACTTTTCCAACTACACTCAACAAACTAATACCTCTTGAATTACAACATTCATGCACATCTCCCTTACCCTTATATAGTGGTACAATACATGCACAAACCCAATCTACTGGTACCATTGACAACACAAAACACATATTAAACAATCTCACCAACCATTCAAGTACAGTCACACCCTCTTCCTTCAACATCTCAGCTCTCACACTATCCATACCAGATGCTTTTCCTACTCTCGTTTCATCTAGTGCTCTCTTCATTTCCTCTATTGTAATATCTCTCTCATTCTCATCTCCCATCACCGGCACCTCAACACCTTGAACAGCAATTTTATCTACCGCCCTATTATCCTCAACATTCAGTAAACTTTCAAAATATTCCGCCCACCTTTTCCTTGCCTCCTCTCCTTTAAACAACCTCCCAGTTCAATCTTTCACTGTCTCTTCAATTCTTGAGCCAGCCTTCCTTACTCTCTTCACTTCTTTCCAAAACTTCTTATTCTCTTCATATGATTGACCCAATCCCTGACCCCACCTCAGGTCAGCTGCCCTCTTTGCCTCACGTACCTTGCGCTTTACTTCCACATTTTTTTCTCTATATTCTTCATACTTCTCTATACTATTACTCTGCAGCCATTCTTCAAAAAAATTCTTTTTCTCTTCCACTTTTACCTTCACTCCTTCATTCCCCCATTAACTGCCCTTCCTCATGCTGCCTCCAACAACCTTCTTGCCATACACATCACTTGTAATCCCAACAAAGTTTTCTTTTACTAACTTCCACTCCTCCTCTAAATTACCAGTTTCTCTTACTTTCAGTTCCATCATATGCCATTTTCAACCTTTCCTGATATTTACTTTTTACCCCAGGTTTTATTAGTTCTTCACTCTAACTAGCTCCCTTTTACATCCACCTACTCTATTCCCCCACTCTTTTGCTACAA
>NC_090736.1:98500259-98502759 GCF_036898095.1 Palaemon carinicauda
TATATATATATATATATATATATATATATATATATTCGACTCTAAAATTTCTTCTTTTACAGAAAACAAACAAGAAACAAACAAGGTTTCAAGTTAAGTCATCGAAAAGAGAAAATGTAAAGATTATGAATTCACTAATGATGTTTTTTCCTCCCCCCCCCCCCCCTTTTTTTTTTATTCCTGATCTCCTTTCATCTAAATCCTGATATAGATCTTCATTCTGACCTTAACCGTCATTTTGTGAGATCTGGCATCCACAACATTTCTAAAATAGCCATCACTGGCTTTCATGTACCTTAATCGTACCTTAATCGGTTTTCACTGGATGGTTACATTCTTTGATAATTTGGTTGAAATTTGATTGCGAGCTTGAATGAACCTTTCATTAATAGGTTAGGAAATATTATGGATGTAACTGCATATCTGTGTTTTTTTTTTTTTTTGTATTCTCAATTCAGTTTTGAATTAAATGTGTATTTTTAAGTGAGTGATGAGATTTTAGAGTAGTAGGTAGTACGTTGGCTAGGACAACAGCTACCCTCTCAGATACTACTGGTAGATAGTTATTTGATCCTGCAAATGGCCAGGGCCAGACATTAGTACATTGGATCTCCCTCTATTTCTGGTTACGACTCATTTTGCCTTTACGTACACATACACCGAATAGTCTGGCATATTCTTACCACATTTTCATCTGTTCTCATACACCTGACAACAATGAGATTACCAAACAATGCCTCTTCGCTCAAGGGGTTAACTACTGGAATGTAATTGTTCAGGAGCTACCTTTCTCTTAGTAAGGGCAGAAGGAACTCTAGCTAAAGTAAGCCTCTCTTCTAGGAGGACAATCCAAAATCCAACCATTGTTCTTTAGTCTTGGATGGTGCCATAGCCTCTGCACCAGGGTCTTCTGCGGTCTTGGATTAAAGTTTTTTTTTTTTCTTTGGGTACACTAGGACATACTGTGATAGTTACATGTGAAGTATCTAAATTAAATGTGGTTACTGTCCCTTTTTTTTCTATTTGTTTAATATTCTCTTGTAGTTTATTTGTTTCGTTGTTTCCTTTCTTCACTGGCCTTTTTTTACATGTTATAGCCCTTGAGCTTATAGAATCTTGCTTTTGCAACTAGTGGTATAGCCTAGCTTGTGATAATAATATCAATAATAATGGTAACTATAATAATATTATAGAGAGAGAGAGAGAGAGAGAGAGAGAGAGAGAGAGAGAGAGAGAGAGAGAGAAAATGTAGAAATGTCGTGTGTTGATGTAAGTGCTGTATTATGAAAATTCTGTGTACGTTTAAACATCGTTACTGTTATGTGAACTTGAGTATATGAGCTATTAAGTGGAATTGCAGTTTGTGATCAAGTATGTGTGTAAGTGTTTCTTCATTTGAGTATATGTTTGCGTGCATATTGATGATTCAGGAATTGTGTCGTTCCGTTCATGGAAGTGTTGTTAGCATTTGTGTTTTGATGTGAGAGGTATCAGAACTTATCTTTGTTTGAATTTAATCATATATATATATATATATATATATATATATATACATATATATATATATATATATATATATGATTTCCGGAGAGCTCCTGTTAACTAGTATGCATATATAACATTTCATGTCTTTATATTATGATGACTGAATTATCTCTCTCTCTCTCTCTCTCTCTCTCTCTCTCTCTCTCTCTCTCTCTCTCTCTCCATATGTGTTTTCACTACATAAATTCATAAAGGATAGGCAAAACTGCTAATTTTTTTATGAAATTCAATCTTGCAAACATGGATTAAGAGGATAGCGAATTTAAATGTTTATCGGCGATAAATGCTATAAACATATATTTAGTAACTAACTCGTTCTCTTAGGTTGCGAGACTTAAATAACCCAATACTACTCACGTCACTATCTAGAGACCTTCCTGTAATTTTCTAGCTTGGTGCTAGAGGGAACAAATGATTTTTTCCCCCCAACCAAACGTCAAAATGAGGCCGCCGGCGGGATACTACGTATTGACAAAGATATCAGTTATCTTCGTTAGGCGAGAAAAGGCTGAGCATCACGTATAAGGATATGAAACCATTATATATTGTATATGAGTCATTTCATGACTCTGGAAAAAAATAAATTAGAACGGAATAATAATAATAATAATAATAATAATAATAATAATAATAATAATAATAATAATAATAATAATAAATATTATTATTATTATTATTATTATTAATATTATTATTATTATTATTATTATTATTATTATTATTATTATTATTATTACATATAAACATAAAAGATTCCAACTAATAAAGCAATCCTCCAGGGACTGTATAAATAAAGAGATGTCAGAAAAGATAACGTGATCCTTTATAAGTTTACCATTGCTTATTGACAAAGATCTACTAATATTTTCTCTTTATACATAACAATCTTTTTTTCCTTTAGAGAAGGGTTTATCAATCAGTTTATATTTCAAATCCACAGTGCTGCTGAAATACA
>NC_090736.1:98507759-98515259 GCF_036898095.1 Palaemon carinicauda
GAACTGATAATTATTATGAATGAGATTATAATGTTCAATGAAAACGCAGAGAGAGAGAGAGAGAGAGAGAGAGAGAGAGAGAGAGAGAGAGAGAGAGAGAGAGAGAGAGAACAAGTAAATGTTGTAGACGAACCTGTAAAGAATTGTAATGAATAGGCATACTTAGGAGAGAAAGTAAATGTTTCCCCAGGACAAGAAAACAAAATCAAAATGATAATCGTGGGATGGAGAGCTTTTGGTAGACAAATTAAGATTATGAAAAGTAAAATACCACTTTAGCTAAAAAGATAGGAACTTAGTCAGATCTCCCTACTAGTATTAACTTATGTACCAGTAACGTTGAGCCTTACTAAAACATTAAAACGTAAGCTAGTTACAACTTAAAGATATATGAAAAGAATAATGATGGGGATAACACTATGAGACATAAAAACAGTAACAAGGTTACCGAAAAAAAAGAAAAAAAAAGTAGACATGGACTTAGGTAGGACATATAAAGAGAATGGAAATAAAAATAGAAGGACACTGGGAACAACAGAATGGGTACCTAGATATTACAAATGATGCAGTGGAAGTAATAGAATATGATTAATTAGCAAACTAAGAAAGTTAGCGGGTGATGAGTGGAATAAGAAAACAACAAACAGATGCAAAATGAAATGACATGTCTGAGGCCTTTGTTTTGCAGCATAGTAGTAATAGTTTTATATATGTGTATATATATATATATATATATATATATATATATATATATATATATATATATATATATATATATATATATATATATATATATATATATATATGATGATAAAGTTTAGCACATTTAGACGTGTTTTTCATATTCAAATAAGCCATATATATTTTTGATACATTAATGTCTGGATTCTCTTAACGACCTCGGGATCAGAGCCCCAGGCGAAATCACACAAAGACAAGAGCTTGTAACCAGCCAGGAATTGAATCCTGGTCGGCAACCTTGTATAGACAGTTACTAAACCACTTGGCCACGAAAAAAGATATAAGTCAATGACAATTCTTCTGAACTTATACCTGTCGAATTCAGATGTTTTGTACTCAGAATTGAAATCAACCCATCTTCACCATCGTAGCTAACTGGTAGTTTGTTACTTGGCATTCGATTAATGATAAAGTTTTTCACATTTAGACGTGTTTTTCATATTCAAATAAGCCATATATATTTTTGATACATTAATGTCTGGATTCTCATAACGACCTCGGGATCAGAGCCCCAGGCGAAATCACACAAAGACAAGAGGTTGTGACCGCCCGGGAATCGAACCCTGATCGACAAGTTTGTGTGATTTCGCCTGGGGCTCTGATCCCGAGGTCGTTAAGAAAATCCAGACACTGATGTATCAAAAAAAGATATATATGGCTTATTTGAATATATATATATATATATATATATATATATATATATATATATATATATATATATATATATATATATATATATATATATATATATATATATATACACACACACACACACACATATATATATATATATATATATATATATATATATATATATATATATATATATATATATATATATATATATATATATATATATATATATATATATATATATGATAAAGTTTTGCAAATTTAGACGTGTTTTTCATATTCAAATAAGCCATATATATTTTTGATACATTAATGTCTGGATTCTCTTAACGACCTCGGGATCAGAGCCCCAGGCGAAATCACACAAAGACAAGAGCTTGTAACCAGCCTGGAATTGAATCCTGGTCGGCAACCTTGTATAGACAGTTACTAAACCACTTGGCCACGAAAAAAGATATAAGTCAATGACAATTCTTCTGAACTTATACCTGTCGAATTAAGATGTTTTGTACTCAGAATTGAAATCAACCCATCTTCACCATCGTAGCTAACTGGTAGTTTGTTACTTGGCATTCGATTAATGATAAAGTTTTTCACATTTAGACGTGTTTTTCATATTCAAATAAGCCATATATATTTTTGATACATTAATGTCTGGATTCTCATAACGACCTTAGGATCAGAGCCCCAGGCGAAATCACACAAAGACAAGAGGTTGTGACCGCCCGGGAATCGAACCCTGATCGACAAGTTTGTGTGATTTCGCCTGGGGCTCTGATCCCGAGGTCGTTAAAAAATCCAGACACTAATGTATCAAAAAAAGATATATATGGCTTATTTGAATATATATATATATATATATATATATATATATATATATATATATATATATATATATATATATATATATATATATATATATATATATATATATATATATATATATATATATATATATATATATATATATATATATATATATATATATATATATATATATATATATATATATATATATATATATATATATATATATATATATATATATATATATATATATATATATATATATATATATATATATATATATATATATATATATATATATATATATATATATATATATATATACACACACACACACACACACATATATATATATATATATATATATATATATATATATATATATATATATATATATATATATATATATATATATATATATATATATATATATATATATATATATATATATATATTATTCGATTATGGCATCTGGGTCTGGGCCCTAAAATTATATCATGCTATGCTTGTGACTGGGAACCAAACATATGATATTAAATATACAAAGACTGGAAATTTAATCAACCTCTCGAATTCCAATCTCCCTTGTTTGCTTTTACATTAAAACTGTTACACCTTAAAAAACTAATAAACAAGTTTGAAGACAGTTAAATAACTCCCTGATAGTAATATATAAAATACTGAATATCCAAAGGTACCTTAAATACTAAGCAGGGTAATTACTCTAAAGAATTATTTATGACTTTCTATGGCTCTTAACAAGATACGAGCGGAATATGATTTTAAACAATAGTGATTGGAATAATACACTCTCTACAAAAATAAATATATTCTATTCATATTACAACACTTTGAAGGAATCTACATAATAACAAAATTAGTCACTCAAAAAAATTAAGTCAGAACAAAACTTCTATTAAGACAAAAATTTTACGATCTGAAATTATATAATTACTTGACCTTATATATAAATATGAATAAACCTTAGACTAACACAAACGAAATACTGCAATGAGAATTTTACATAAGATTGAAATTAAATCTGAATAATACAATATTCAAGTTTGATACTCAATGAAAATAGATAACCAGGTCACAATATAAACACCTAACCTTCCAACAGGGCCATTTACAAAATTTTAAGATAATTTTTATATGTACTGACTACAAACTGTATATGCGGGCACACAATCATTTTGGAAAGGATACACTATAGGTATTGAACGTTTTTCAAACAATACTCGGAGCAGAGAGAGAGGCGTAATGGTGATGGCTTAAGGCTAGATTTTCTATCTGTCTCTAACCCTGGTGTCGCCTTTGTATAAAAAACTAGCTGCTTCCAGAAATTTCAAAAATACTTGGGAAGCGTGGGTGCCTTGGACTAAGGGTATCAGAGTTTACAAACGCACCTAAGAGATGACTCTCCCAGCTAGCTCCGCCCACCCTTTAACCCGGAATTAAAATAAAAAAGATAACCTCCTATCACTAGACCCTTCGTGAAGATTCCAAAGCACCTGATACTAAACATTCTCTCTCAAACATCAATGTATAACTCATAAGATAGAAAAGAACATTACCTAAGCCCTTGTTCATATTGTGTATGATCAAATAACTCTCTCAAACAGGTTACGTACGGCTTTGTAACAAAGAAAATTCTTAAAAACAATGTAAATTTATATATACTAATTTGAATAAAGAATACTATGAAATTAACGACAAATGTCTTACGTAATTTACATAAGACATCTATGTCCACATGAGAGGTGCTCATTTTACAGGCTGGCTAACCTTTTCTTCAATGCATAAATAAAATAAAAATAAAATCATCAATAAACTACTGCATTTACTCTAACTAGACCAGGTTCATATCAGATAACTTCCTGCCAAAAAGATTATTTATTCCGGGCTTGAATCCATCGATTCAGACCGAGATAAATAATCTGCAACCAAGTTATCTTTACCTGATATATGCTTTGCTTGAATACAATACTTTTACAAACATAATGACCACCTAGTTGACATTTTATTATTATTTTTTCATCTTATTCACAAAAGTTAAATTATCATGTTCCGAGTACAACTTAATCTCATTCTGTGGTTGATTTACGTAAATGAAAAACTTGTTTATCGCTATGATTGGTGCTTGCAGTTCAGATTTCAAATGTCGAGTCGACTCGTTACTGTTTCTTCAGCTTCGACAACATAGCATGTGTAGGGTGAATAATTATTTCCTTGTCTTCTTGCAAAAAGACAGCTCCAATCCTGTTATCTGACGCATCCACTTGGATGACGAATTTCTCCGTGAAATCTAGTGCTTGAAGTATCAGTTTCAAAGTTGGTAATGCCTCTGGCAGATTTTCCCTCTTTCCTGATATCTCGATGATATAGGTCCAGTCATTGTTTTTACCAAATCCGGAATGGTTCTGGGAATGAGTTGGTGAGACGGAATCTCCTTTTTGTTGCATAGACCAACACCTGCTAGCCTACCACAAACTGTGTGATCGTACTCTTCCTACCAAACCTTTTTCTTCATCCTTGACTCATTTTCAAGTCTTCTAAGGAAAATGTTCTTATCTCGCCAATTCCTCTCCTCAAAATCATTGGCATTTCCTTTTTCCTTGTCTCTCGATCCTTCCTTTTCCTACCAGCATTTTCTCTGGTCCTTTGCTGAAGGGTCCTGCAACCTGTCTGTCCACACTCTTCCTACCAAACCTTTTGTTCGTTTGTCCTTGACTCTTCATCTTCATGCCTTCTAGGATAATTTTCTTATCTCATTGATCCTTTTCCTCAAATTCTTGACATATTTTCCTTCCGTTTCTTCCCGATCTTTCTATTTTTCTGCTATCATTTTCTTCAGTCTTTTCTTGAAGGGTTTTCCTCGTACTTCCATCAGGCATAAGGGAGGTTTCTTGATGCACTCATTGGGCTTTTTAGCTGTCTGACATATGGGATATGCAAGGCAAAACTGGCTCCCGTCCTTATGCACGCCTGACCAGAAAAAGTGTTTCATTATCTTCTCTGTTCTCTTCTTTATCCGCATATGTCCCGTCTCGTGCGGGACGGTGATCAACTGTCTTCTCAACAGCATGGGAATTAATATCAGCATTCCCAGGGATATCGGCAGGTCTTTGCTCCCTAATAAGCAACCCATCCTTTATAAACTAACAGGTCGGAGACTTCTGCGCTTCCGTATCGTCCACCACACTGTACAATAACACTGTTAATGTTTCATCCTTCTGTTGCAGTCCGATCAGCCTTTTCCTACTCACTAGTCGTACTTCTAACATTGAATTTTCTATTTCTTCCAAATCCAGTTATTCTTTGACCTCTTGTCCGCTCATCAATCATTTCTCTTCGCTCGGGCCTACTCTTGAATTCTCTTCTTGTGTACCATCAAGGGAATCCTCTTCTTTGGAAGACTAATCTTCTAAGTTCATTGCTACTTCGATTTATTTTTCTTCTTTTTCCTCTTGTCCACTTTTCTGTTGTTCCTCTTCACTCAGGCTTACTCAGGAATTCTCCTCTTGCATACTATCAAGGGAAGCCTCTTTTTTCAGAAAACAAATCGTCCAAGTTCATTGCTCCTTCGATTTCTTTTTCTTCTTCATACTCTTAGTTGTAACACAACGAGGGAACAGAGATGCGTAGTCCTTCTCGAATTCAGTCGTGGGACTATACTTCAAAGGTTTCTCTGTTAAAATGGGACAAAGCACGAAGGGTGCTCTACTAACCTAATCACCCCGCAGGATGTCTACTCCTCTAATAGCCAATGAATCCTTTACCATAAAGTCCAAATTACCTGTCATCAACTCGAATGGCAATTTTAAACAGAAAACAAGGGTGACCTCTTCACCTCCTATTCCCTTCAATTAACCAAGTCCCCTGTGAGAAACTTTTTCAAAGACGGGTGTACTCATCGCACCACCACACTATGGTTACAGCCTGTGTCACACAATATCCTGACTGTGGTTCGCTCACACCTGTCTATTGATGCTAACATATCTTCTTAAATAGATCGTCTAAAGGCATCCAGGCTGTTTGGGCTCGTCCTATTCGCTGTATAAACTTTAGCTCTATTATTTTTCTCTCCTTCCTTTAGTGATTGCTCTTTTGTCTTTGCATTCTGTGAAGTCGAATTATCCTTAATCACTTGGGCGACTGCTTTCGGTTGGTTTGACTAACATTCCTTACTGATATGGCCTCTCTTGTCATACTTAAAACAGAAAATATCAACCTTCTTCACGTCTTTCACGATACATGAAGGAGTAAGATTCAATGTTTGTTTCTGTGTTACCATTGCATTCTGCTTAGGGACAGTAACCGTGCTACTTCCATTGTAACTGTTGAACTCGTTCCCGTCGTTATTACTGGACTGGTTTCCATGGTTCAGTGAATACTTGACACTTGGACAAAAGGATGGTGGAAACTTCATTTTCGAGGAGTGTTTACGACAGATAATATTGTAATTTTTATTTAGCAATCCGGCTTTATTAAGTTTCTTTACCTCTCTGTCTCTCAAGCACGTTCGAATGTGTTCAGGAATTTCTCGTAGATACTACTCTAGTATCATCAATTCTTTCAAATCCACCATCTCCTTTACGTTATCAGCGTTTATCCATCTTTTAAAACATCATAGTACCTGATAAGCGTAATCCAGAAAATGTCATATCCTCGTCCTTCCACAAACTTCGGAAATATTCTTTATAAAAGTCTTGGGTCATATGATACACTTGCTGCACGCACCTCTTCTCTTCTTGATAGTCCATCCTCTGGTCCTGAGATAAGGATAAATAGGCACTACAGCCTTTCCCAGTATGTACGCTCTGCCCTAATAAAGATAATTTATCTTCTGGCCATTCCATCATCGACGCGACCGTTTCAAAAGGATTGAAGAACTCATCCGGAACTTCTACAATATTTTGGTATCAACACCTGGACATTTGCTATATCAATCATCTGAGATACCATCCTTGCACGTGCATTCAACAGTAGTTCCAATTGCCTCACATGTCATACATCTTATGCCCGTTTTTCTTCTTGTCTTGCCATCATCTTCAACTTAATCAAATTCTCCTCCGCTACAATACGTCGAATCTCAGCCTACACATTGCCTTCTGCTTTCAACCCTTCAGTTTCCAGGTCAGTTGATCCTTGCTTCGCTATAAATTCTTCTTCAGCCTCCTCCAACACTTTGCAAGCTCCCACAAATTCTCTTCCCACAACTTTCCCCAGTTTATTAAGAGTAGACAATTGATTTGGCCATTAATCATCCCAATCGTTGCATGGGCGCCACATGCCATTAAGATAGAGGGTCTCTGA
>NC_090736.1:98525259-98530259 GCF_036898095.1 Palaemon carinicauda
GATCCGTCAAGACCTTAATAGATATATCTGTGGAGGAGAGATAAACCTGAAAATGGTTAATAGCAAATACTAAACCAAGAGTCTCTTTCTCCACAGTGGAATACCTACGTTGGGCAGAGGACAACTTTTTTGGAAAGAATGCACCATTCTGCAACCACACCGCTCCTACACCAACGTCACTTGCATCCGTGGCAAGAAAAAAAGGAATGTCAAAATCAGGAGCCCTCAAGACAGGGAAATTAATTAGTACTCTTTTCAAAATATCAAATGTCCTTTGTGTTTCATCAGTCCAGACAAAAGCTACTTTCTTTCTTAAGAGATTGGTCAAAGGATCGACGGTCAGAAAAATTTCTAACAAACCTTCGGTAGTACCCAACCAAACCAAAGAATTCTCTGACATCCCTCCAGCACTTAGGGACTAACATTTTTTTAATACATTCGATATTTACTTGCTTAGGAGCAACTTTACCATTACCAACTTCATGATCCAAATATACAACCCTCGCCTTTGCGAATTCACTTTTCTTTTAATTAATTACTAAACCTGCTTTCTTCAAAACCTCAAACAGTGCTCTAATAGGTTTTGAATATGTTTCCCAATCATCACTATTAATAACAATTCCATCGAAATAAACTACACACCCTTCTAATCCATAGACTAAAGTATTCATTAACCTCTGAAAGGTGGCAGCTGCGTTCTTCATACCAAACGGCATCACTTTACATTGAAACAGTCCCTGCGGTGTTACGAGAGAAGACAAGGCTCCTGCCCGCTTCGGAAGAGGAACCTGCCAATAACCTTTCAGCAAATTGAATTTACTAATGTATTTGGCCTTACCCATACGATCAATACAATCCTCAATTCGAGGAAATGGATAACAATCAAACTTGGACAATTCACTCAATTTACGGTAATCAAAACATAACCTGAAATCACCGTTGGGTTTCTTTACCAATACAACAAGTGATGACCAAGGACTTTGACTAGGTTCAATTAGGTCATGTTTTAGCATATAATCAACTTCCTTCGCTACAACCTCATTTTTGAAGGGATTCAACCTGTAAGGAGATCGTTTCACAGGAGTGACCCTACCTACGTCCACGTCATGCTCAAGGACAGAAGTCCTTCCCGGTACATCCGAAAATAATTCCTTATAATTAAATACCAATTTCCTTAAAGACCTTTGCTCTTCATTACTTAAATGAGAAACCATTCCAGAATTTTTTTTTTTTTCAAAGAATTCTTATCATCCGAACGCCAATTCACTTCCATTAAAACAATTATCATCAATGAAAAAGAAAAATGGTTATCGTTCTCGGAAACTGCAGAATTCCCTATGGTTGCCACGGGAATGACTTTCTCCCGTTCCATATAAGCCTTCATCATATTTACGTGACTAAGCTGAAAAGGGTTCCTTCTCTCAGGAGTCTCTACTAAATAATTAACTTCACTATTTTTTTTTTAATTTTCCAAGGACCTGAAAAAGAAGCTTTCAATGGATTTCCTTGAATGGGTAACAAAACCAACACTTTGTCGCCTACCGCAAAGTCACATGCTCTAGACCTTCTGTCAAAAAAGTAATTCATTCTTTTTTGGCTACACAAAAAATTTTCACCTGCAAATTTCCAAGCATTGGTTAACTTATCGCCTAGATTAGACACATAATCTAATAAATTGATCTCAGGGACGTCTCCCTCCCAGGACACTCGAACAACATCAAGAGGATCTTGAACACAATGGCCAAACACAAGGGTGAAAGGCAAAACACCTACAGACTGACTTGGGACGGAACGAAAAGCGAACAACACATAAGGTAATTCCTTACCCTATTCAGAACCATTGATCAAACAATACTTCTTTACCATAGATTTAAGGGTTTCATGAAATCTCTCCAGAGATCCCTGACTTTCTGGATGATATGGAGAAGAGGTCACATTTTCTATATTCAACTCTGCCCTTGTATCTCTGAAATGCTTGCTAACAAAATTGGAACCACAATCCGATTGCATTATTTTAGGCTTCCAAACCTGGTGAAAAAGTCAATTAGTACATCTACAGTTTTAACACTTTTTTATAGTACATAGTGGTATTGCCTCGGGATATCGAGACATTCTATCCATAATAGTCATAATATATTCATTTCCACTACGAGTCCTTGGTAATGGTCCAACAACATCAATAATGACCTCCTTGAAAGGTTCGGAAACCACTGAAATAGGATATAGAGGCGCTTTTGGAATAAGCTGATTGGGTTTACCGTCCTTCTGACAGACATCACAGCTATTGACAAATTTCTTTACGTTCGCCTTCAACTTCGGCCAATAATAATTCATTAGCAACTTACCGGAAGTCTTATGAATCCCAAAATGTCCGGCCAAACCACTGTCATGCGCCAATGATATAAACTCATTCCTGTAAACAAATGGAACCATTATCTGCTTCAAAATTTCAAAATCAATATTATCAGCCTCCATGGGCCTACTTAACCTATATAAAATATTATTAATTATCTTAAATTTGGGACCAGTTATATCAGACACCTCACCTGACTCGATAGGGATATACCGAAAATCCTTTTTCTGAGCTTTGATAAGCTCTTCAGTAGTCTAAAACAGTTTGTTCTTCAAAATCCCAAGAGCTACAACTACGCTATCACTACGTTCTAAACTACTTAACTCTAGATCAATAGTTGACTCTGCAGCGTCAACAATTCTAGCACTAGAACGAGTAACTGCTACTGCCTCCCTATCAGGATTTATCAATACGGGATAGAAATTATTCTTAAGAGCAACATCATTTCCTATCACAACATTAACATCTTTAACCGGAAATTTATCAACACTGGCCAATTTCAAATTCCCTGCAAAGGAAGGGCAAATTAAATTAAAATTTTCAATAGCATAAAACTTTACCGTAACAGGAAAACCAGACAATAACACGAATTCCTCACTTTCAGGAACAAAATTACACGGCAATGACTCCCTAAGGATCAAAGACTGAGGTGCTCCAGTATCACGAAAAAATACGTACTCGTCTTTTCTCGGACGAATTTACGAATGAGACACTACCGAAGGACAAATACTTATCAAAACAGCCATGTAGTCATTGGTCAGTGGACCTGGGTGGGATAGGTTCTCTCTCTCTCTTTTCCACACCCATCACTGGCCTACCATTAGCATTTTGCGATTTTATAAACGCATAAAACAAGCTATTTACGTGTCCTTTCTTATTGCAAAAGAAGCACGTTAATGTCTTCAATTTCTCTGGATTGTATATATTAGGTCAATTACCTCTGTTAGGAGAAAAATTGATATTAGTAAGAGCATTACCCTCATTATTATTGTTAGAATTATTATTCCTACCTACTTTAACCCAATATACTTCACATTTGTCGTTACTCCCCCTAACTCACTCTTATGAGACAAATATTATTCATCACTAGCGATGGCTACCTCCTGAACGGTCTCGAGTTTTAAGTCTCGAGTTTTAACTCTTCGAGGTGGACCTTCAGTTTATCTGGGACACACCTCTTAAACTCCTCCACCAACATTAATTCCTTCAATTTCTAAAAATCTACCACTTCCTTGGACTTGAGCCAATCACTAGCATATTGTTCCTTCGACCTTGCAAATTCCACAAAAGTTTGTTCCCTACTTTTTTCTTCTAAGTTCCTGAAGCTTTGCCTATAGGCTTCAGGGACTAACTCATAGGCCTTCAAGACAATAGCCTTCACACTCTCATAATCTGATGTCAGATCCTCCTCCAGAGTTACATAACCCTCTGAGCTCTTCCAACCAGTTTACTTTTTATAAGAGTTGTCCAATACTCTTGGGGCCACTCCAACCTTGCTGCAATCCTCTCAAACGATACGCAAAACTCTACTACATTGTTTTCCTCAAATCTAGGCACAAATTTGAGAGCCTGCGCTAAATAAATAGCAGGCGTTACTGACCTATTTGGGGAAGGGGGAGGGAAAGAAGAGGAACCTGTGTCTCTCATGGCAATCTCATGCTGCCCCTCCTTTTCTGTTTGCTCTGCCTTAAACTTTTCTATTTCAAACTCCAACTGCCTCAGAGCAATTTGCCTATCCAAAATTTCTACAGACAACCGTCCTTTATCAGGTTTCACTTCTTGTTCCCCACCTGCCTTAACAGTTTTAACATATTCATAAATTTGCAATAGCAATACACCCTTTCTTATGGACACTTCATATTCCAATTCAAAATGCTGCGCTACAATTTCCAAGTCTTCCCTATTCAACTCTGCAAGCCTCTCTTGCCACCTTTCTTCGCTAAGGAGTTCTAATACATTAACAACTATAATGACCACTGTTATTCACACAGATTACTGAATTTACACAAGACAACCACGAGGAGGTGAAAATATGCTGCCTGAAAAATAACCCCAAGAATTATCGTTGCAAATACACCGGTGAATACTTAGGAACGAAAGATCCTGTCACGGTCGCCACTTGTGATGGCTGGCTTAACCACCATACAAAACACTAAACTTTCATTAAATAGTATTCACCAAAATACCATACTTAGTTCACAAAAGGTCGAATAGTATCCAACTTCAAT
Source organism: Palaemon carinicauda (assembly GCF_036898095.1). Classification (NCBI taxonomy): domain Eukaryota; kingdom Metazoa; phylum Arthropoda; class Malacostraca; order Decapoda; family Palaemonidae; genus Palaemon; species Palaemon carinicauda. The sequence continues at coordinate 98,529,841 of NC_090736.1, forward strand.
AAGAGTGCAAAGTCACTTCAAAGGGACAAAGAAAATACCACAAAAATATACTTAATTTTAATACACAAGTTTCAGATAGAAATAACACGTGAACCTCAACAATACAATAATTGATGAGAAACACCCACTCTTATACTCCCTGCAAAAGAAATAATTACACGATTAAAGAAAGGTCATCAACACATACATACTAAAAGGGTGAGAGGGTCCAGATAGGAGGAGGCAAGCGAAAAGTAAGAATATCCTAACAAATACAATCTAAATATCCCAAATAAGTTCCTCAAATGACTTTATAGGACTCCTCTTAGAGGAACAATAAACTCCACTTCTGGAGGATTAATCTGGGTGGCAGGGAAAATTGATCCGAAACTCTGGTGTTGGAAGGCTTTCACAAGCTCCACTAATGACGTCAGCAGAGG
>NC_090736.1:98540259-98555097 GCF_036898095.1 Palaemon carinicauda
TGATATTGTGATTACATTAACATTTAACATTTACATGAGAGATGCTTCCATATAAATCTTTTGCCTACCAACTAAAATAAATTTGGTACACTACTTGCATTACTATGACTTTAAAGTAGAAAAAAAATAACTTAAAATAGTAAAACTTATCAAAATTCTATACTGTGTGGAAAATTACAGTAGACACCATAAAACATTAAAAACTGAATTTCACAAGTACATTAAAACCAATCCACAAATTTGTAACTAAAATCTTGTAGAAAACATATATTTCCTAAGATTTGCTTTAAAAGTGTCTAGATTAGATGTTGTTTTCAATGACTCAGGTAGGGTATTCCACATCGTTGGTCCTCGTACCGTAAAGCATCCACTTGCCAAGTCTGTGTTGGTTCTCGGTATATAAAGGTCAATATTCTGTCTCGTTCGTCTGTCCCTCCAAGCTCCAACTGTTATAAACGTAAAGGGCCAAGTTGGTAGTAAATTTCGCACAACTTTAAAAAATCCCACACAAATGTCGAATTTAATCCTTCTTCCAACATTTAACTATTCTAATTTATCTAAAATTGGTGATGCATGATCATATATTTGGCCCTACCATCAACTACTTTTGCCGCAAAGTTATGTACTTTTTGAACCCGTTGTAATTATTGTTTAGTAGTACTTCCCCAAATCTTTAAACAATAATTTATTATGCTCAGTGCAAGAGACTGAACTACCATCGCCCTCATGTCAATATCCAGTCTGTCTTTAATTCTGTTTAAATATATTAAGGTTCCATTTACTTTTTTACATATTTCAGATACGTGTACATCAAAAAGCATATATTGGTCAAAATGAATGCCTAAATTTTTTACGTGTACACTTCTTTCAATTTGATGGCCGTTAAAGTTTAAAACGGTATCTATTGGGATTTGTGATATATATTGCCTTGTACCAATAAATATGAATTTAGTTTTTTATTCATTTACATTTAAACCATTTAATTGAAAATATCGCAGTCCTGCTTCTAATATAGCTTCTGCCTTTGTGATAAGAGTGGGTATATCATTTACACTACCTGCAATTAAAAATTGACTATCGTCTGCATATTGTACGAGAAGATAGTCATCTAAAAATTTTGCCATGTCTTTGAAATAATACTGTATGAAATGAGCCATATCATTGATGTGAATAAGAAAGAGCACTGGGCCTAAAATAGAGCCGTGGGGAACTCCAAAATGTACTTGCTTACAAGAAGATATAGTATTTTCTAGTCTGACTATTTGAAAACGATTCTGTAAATAGTTACTAAACCAAAAAGAATCTATTTTCATTTCCCTACACTTATTTAATAAAAAGATCTTTGAAAGATCTAACAATATAAGTAAGTATACCTTTTGCTGGTCAATATTTTTATAAATCCTTTCTTATAGCTCAAGTAATGCCATTTCAGTAGACAGATGAGGTCTAAATCCATATTGCGTAGAGGACAATAATTTATTTTGTTCAAAATATTCAAGTAATTGATTTGTTACTATTTTCTCTAATATTTTTGACAAAATAGGAAGAAGAGATATAGGTCGGTAGTTTTCAACGTTTTCTGGGTCGTCACTCATGTAAAATGGTACAACATGTGGCAGCTTCCATCTATCGGGGTAAACACCTGTTACTATTGAGGTATTGATTATTATTGTTAAATAAAAGGCTATTACAGGTAAGGCATCTCTAATGAAACGAAGGGGTCTTCCATCTGATCCTACTGAATTTGTGTCATTTAAATTCTTTACTGTGAGAATAACTGTATTGACATCAACTGACTGAGGTCTAAAAAAGCTAATCATATCTTCAGTTGATTCGTTATTTACCGGTATCTGGTCTCTGTCACTATCGTGAAAATTTTCTTGTAATTTTTCATAAGCCGTCTTTCCAACGTTTGAAAAGTATTCATTAAATTACTCAGCCTTTTCTATTTTATTGTCACAATTGAATATATGGTCATTGACATTTGGGTTTGGAATCACTTCATGAACAATATTCCATTTATTACGTATAATTCCTTGACAGTTACTGAATTTGTCTTTAAAATGTTTCGTTTTGTTTGTCTTAACTAGTACCTGTGTACGTTTCTTTTCATCTTTATACTGACGTCTTAATGTTTCGTTCATTCTATCCAACTTGTACCTTTTTTGAAGGGCATCTCTAACTCGCATCGCTTCTTTAACATCGCTACTTATCCAGGGAGCTGGGGGCCGGGTAATTTATCTAGTTACATATGGAGCACATTCATTTAGACTATCAATGAGAGTTCTGCTAAAAATATCCTCTTGGGTATTTACACAATCTGTTTCCATTAAGTGGTTAAAGACGGTTCTCTTACTCAGCAAGTTGTCACGAAAAATGTTTGGATCTTAATTTACCAGATTACGGTATGTCTTTAAAATTGGGAGTCTTTTTGGTTTAGAGATGTTATATTAGCTGTAATCATCTCATAGTCGGCAATTGAGCTAGAAATCACACAGACATCTGAAACCATTTGTAGTCTGATCGTAATTACAACGTCTAGTAATATAGCAGAAGTGTCTGTCATCCTTGTCGGTTCCTTTATTAATTTGTGAAGGTTTAACTGATACAAAATTTTACTTAATCTATTATTGGGAATAAAAAGGTCGTCATTTAAATCCCTAAGAATAAAACAGGCTTCCTACGTAAACACATTTCTCTAAAGGTATTTCTAATATATTCAAATGAAGAGGAAAGTGCTTTTGGATGTCGATATACACATCCTACAATAAATGACGGTAACCTTTTTTATTGTACAGCAATCCATATATCTTCCACTCCTTCTACTTTATCATTACTATTTCTAATGTCTGTTACTTTTAAATCATTTCACACATAAATACATGATCCCCCACCTCTTCCATGATCACAACGATAAATAGTAAAGTCAGATATGTGAACAAATTTGTCCTGTAAAGTAGGCTCCAACCAGGTTTCACTTACACAAAAAATGTCAATATTTCTTTCTTGTATAAATAATTCCACTTCGTCGATGTGTGACAACAGAGACTAGGCGTTTAGATGCTCGATAGTTAAGAGATTCCATGGAGCCATTTCTGTATTCGTAGTATCCACGCAGATTTTTGCGGTTCTGTCTTCTTGGCCGTTATCCTATAGAGCCTGGCGGCGATAAAGACGCTGCTTGTGACCAAATCCGTGGCAGAGGTTACATCGGATTCTGTGGTCGTAGCGACAAGACGATTGATTGTGATTAAATTCACCACAATTGTAGCATCCGGGACGTATGTTGTCTTGATTCTGGTTAGGTCTGTCTCTTTTCATATTATCATATCTTCGATTTCTTCGGTAGTTATTATGGTTCTGTTGTCTTCTAGATGGATTTTGTCTTCCGTCAAAGTGATATGCATGTACTGACTTCCAAGCATTACCTAATGGCTGATAAGATTCTTTATTGTTTTGATGATTTTCCGGATTTTTAAGCAGCCATTCATTTGATCTTTTAATATTTCTCTAGTCGTTACATAAATTGAATTTATTACACTGTCGATGTATAGTTTCGAGTAATCGGATAGCACCATATCTATTTAGGGAGACTCCAGAGTTCTCGTTTCCTTGGTGATAACAGAGCTCGTCTACTTCTCCTGTTCCCAATTTAAAAGAGAGTTCGCATTTTATGACTGATACGCCATTATTGGAACTCCAATCAAGAAGCTCATTATTATGATAGTTTATGGTGTTTTCTAATTCATTTGCTCGTAGGGTGGACAAGATCTGGTATATTTTTATCTTCATATTTTCATTGATACGTTTTAATTCTGTTATGAGAGTCGCTATATTATCCAATATGTTCGATGAAGTTTCACATTTTAATATATCATGGATGCCACAAACTAGGATGCATCTCGATGGTGTCCAGTCTAATTTTTCTGTTACCCAACTTGTAATGAGATCAATGTTAGTTCCATAGACTGTTCTTATGAAGGTATTTTCTCCTAAATTTGCCTTGCGTATTTCCCGTACATTCGTGTCACCCAGAAGAAGCGTTCCATTTTCTACGTGTCTAGGTTCTGACAAATGACTTTCCAGGGTATTTCGTCTGTTTGTTCCAATATAATCTTCCACAGAGGTCAGATGGTCATTCAATCTATTTATTGTCACATTTGCTTGCTTTAGCATCTCATTCAGTTCTATTATTTCCGAGGTCTTTTGATTAAGATTTTCTTTAACCTGGTGTAATTCATTCCTTAATTTCCTTAACTCTTCGCTATCCATCGTCAATGTTTGCGAAACTGGTGTTTGTAGTTCCTCTGGTGTTTGATCGTTCACTTTATGGTGATTCAAAATTAAAGTAATTAAACTGTCTTTAGAAATCCAAACATTATTAAGGCCCAGCTTTTTGCAATGTTTCTGCAGATCGGGCTTTGTAAAGTTATTGTCCAAGAAATCCCGTGTAGGGTTTTCAAGGCTAGGATTCAAGGCTAGGAGTGTGAAGGGTAGGAGTTTCACTGGCCATCATTTTTCGTCCTTTTTCAAATGTGTTTGGTGTAGTGGTAGTGACGGCACAGGCACTTAGTGCGCATGAGCAACTTTTGAAAAATTTGTGCAGGAGGCCTGTAGGAAATTTCCCCAACATTTACAGAATACAAAAGCTAAGTTCAAAACAAGAAGAGAGAGAGAGAGAGAGAGAGAGAGAGAGAGAGAGAGAGAGAGAGATCAATGAAATTCAGTTCATAGTATTATGAACGCAATGTCATTTAGGTGGTACTAAAACTAAAAGATCAATAGACAGAGACACTAAACACTAACATCCAAGTGAAAATCAGGTGAAGTATATCGAAGATATTTTAGATAGATTATCAATTGCATAATCAGATGTGACTTTTGAATATGATCCAAACAATTCATCTAACTACTCCACGGATAGTTGACTTCAAAGTTACTGTGTGACCAATATCCTAGGAAAGTGAGTTCTATTGACCCCAAACAATTTGATTGGTACGTTAGGGTTAAAATACTACCGAGAGAGATTTATTCGGTCCTTTGACTGATCAGACACTACTACATTGGATACCTCTTTCCGGTTACGGATAATTTTACTTTGCTTAGACATGTACCGAATAATTTAGCCTTTCCACATTCTCCTCTGTCCTCATACACCATACAACACAGCGATTGCCAAATAATTCTTCTTCGCTTAGGGGTGAAATACTGCGCTGTAATTGTTCACTGGCTAATTTTCTCTTGGAAAGGATAAAAGAGACTCTTTAACTATGGTAAACACTTCTTGGAAAAGGACACTCCAAAATCAAACCATTGTTCTTTAGTATTAGTGTTGTATCATAGCCTCTATAGGATAGGCTTCCATTGTCTTGGGATAGAGATCTCTTGCTGAAGAGGACACTCGTGAACACTATTCTTATTTGTCTTCATCTTGCTTTTGGAAGTTTTGTTTTATAGTATATATATATATATATATATATACGCACACACACACACGCATATATATATATATATATACATATATATATATATATATATATATATTTATTTATTTATCTATGCCTGTATATATATTTATTTTTATATAAGAAAATTATATATATACATATATATGTATATATATATATATATATATATATGTATATATATATATATATATATATATTATATATACATATATATATATATATATATATATGAAATAATCCATTTTAAAGTAGTTTCTCTTCTTAATATAGTTCACTTCAATTGTTCATTGCCGCTCTTGTAGTTTATTTATTTCATTGTTTCCAACCTAATTGGATTATAATTCTCTGTTTGATTCATGGGCTCACATCATCCTGCGTTTACAACTAAGGTTGCCACTTTCCTCAAACCAGGACATTATTTGCCTTTGTTTTGAAAATGAAATATGTTTAAAAACGCATTCTACAAAAGAAACAGAATCTGAAATCCCCAACCGTATACGATAATTTTGAAACACCATTCAAAAATCTTATCTTTTATCCCTCCGTTAGTACAACCAATACCTGGCATAGTTTTGAAAACACAATATAAGGTAAAAAGCTCCTTTTTCGAGATATCAAGAATCTATTCTGATTGAAGGTGGTTTGAAAAGACGTTAAAAATCTATTTGATAGCTCGTTGACATGATTAGCATTATAAAAGCCTGCTCTGCAACTTTCGTCATTATTGTTTTGATACCTATCTAGCTCTTCACCAAAGCATGATACCTTTCCGAGATTTCTGAAGAAAAAGGACATTGACTATTTAAAAACCCATTACTATTCATGATATAAAATATCTAATGCCTTCAAAAATTTTCGGAAACACCATTTAATGATTATGCCATTCCTTCGTATATTGCGTATAATAAAAACGAAACCTTTTTTTTTAATAAATTTTATTGTCCTTCTTAGACGTCATTGAACCAAACAATTTTGACTGATTTCCCAATAAGAAAATAGGACACAAAGGGGAATATATTTTCATATCCAATATTCCAGATACATAAGAGAATATGAAAGTTTTTACTGTCAAAAGTTTTCGAATCCCTCTCCAACGCTTATCATATAAAGCTTATTGATTTCTGATTAGGATATGAGAGAGAGAGAGAGAGAGAGAGAGAGAGAGAGAGAGAGAGAGAGAGCGAGAGATTTGTTAGATTTTACGATGAATAATAACATACTGTATACTAAAGTTCTTTGTATTTGCCACAATCAAAAATTGAGTTAAGGGTATGTTATCACCCCTACCATATCTTAGACTTTTTTTTATATACTTATGAGCAGCTTTACTCAAAAAATTAGTTTAGATTTCGACCAAACTTGGTAGTCATGTTGGGTATTTATCAGAGATGAGTCTTTAATAGCTTGGATAAAGTACATTAATGCAAAACGGACAAACCAATTTCAACAAACATTTTGGATATGTCGGATACGTCCCAGCAGCGAAGCTATTCGATTTTGAAGAAAAATATTTTCAATTACATCTACGCAGTGTAGATAAGAGCCAAATAGGACTTCTCGCCACGAAAGAACGCTGTTCTACTGAATTAATTAAAAGATAATTTAAGAACCAATCAAATCCCATTGCAGTAATCGCTGAAATAACTGTCGCCTTCTGTTATTACCATTTCAGCTATGTTAACCGGTCTATTGAATTATGCATGAATTTATACAACACACACACACACACACACACACACATATATATATATATATATATATGTGTGTGTGTGTGTGTGTGTATACATATACATATATATATATATATATATATATGTGTGTGTGTGTGTGTATACATATACATATATATATATATATATATATGTGTGTGTGTGTTTATATGTATGTATGTATGTATGTATATATATATATATATATATATATAGACATATATATATATATATATATATATAAATGCTATTTCAGTGTTCGATCATGTGTGAAACACGTGTAATATATGGCCCCCCGTCTAAAAAAGACATAGATGTGAAATATGATATCCTGCTCTTGATATGCACTCCGCAGGCAGGTCATCTTGACAAATATATGCAGGTTTAAGGAGATCAATGGAGACTAGGTCTTCTCTGCAACAAATACAAATAATGAAAGCCTTATATATGTAACAGATCATGAGGAAACGGCCCGTGTAAAGTGTCTTTACCAGTGTCAGGAAAACGTGTGATGCCCTATTCAGATCTGTCGGTATGCGTTGCATCCCTGGTGGTTGCAAGTCTGGTAGAATGAAGTGAATTCTCCTACGACATGACATAGAAAATCAAGATTATTGGAGGAGGTTCCCTACAGAAAAAAAAGAAAATAAAATTCCGCTTGGATAGCCATACATAATCTCAGCTGCCAAGAAATCCAGATCATCTTCAGGAGTGTTTCTTAGACCCAGAAGGACACAGGAAAGCGGAGTGAGCCAGTTTAATATATTCCATCGGGACATCAAAGGTGCTTTCAGGTAGCAGTGGAAAAGTTCAGCCATTCTGTTGGCTGCAGGGTTGTAGATGGTTGTCTGGTGAAGAGTGATGCCCAGGAGTTTCGCTAATGATTTCTATAACTGAAACGTATAAGTGTTACCACAGTCCGAAGTGATATACTCATGTATGCCAAATCTTGCTATCCACCATCAGAGCAAGGTGGGTGTACATGTGGCGGACGTTGCCGCTACCATGGGGAAAGCTTCAGGCCAATGAGTAGAGGGGTCAATGGGGGTAAATGGGTAAAAATGCCCTTATGATGTAGGCAGGTGAACTAACAAATCTATTAGAATGTAGACCACATGACTATGAGGATGAATGAAAGAGCCTACTACTGAATTTGTGTGGGGATGTACGTACTTTTTAAGTCTGGTATGAAGTACAGGTGCAGACCCTGTCTTTAGCATCGTAAGTAATGCCATACCAAAAGAACTTCTCCTTCAGTAGCTATGCAGTAGATTGGCACGATGGCTGTTAAAGTATGGAGGAAAAAAAAATGACAGTGTATCGGGTCGGGTATCCATGGTCATGGTCTACCAGTACTGATGCACAAGGAATGGGGGCATTAGAGTCAGAGAGGGCAACGTCTTCCTAACCGAGTGATGTGCAGAATGTCGTACTTGCTTGGTACCCTAGATCTTTTCATTGGGCTTCTGCTAAGGTTTTGTAATCTAATCTCAGGTGAATGGTAGCCAACATATTTCTTGAGAGGACTTCAGCAATAAGTTATAAATTCCAAGGAACATGTTAAAGGGTGTATTTGTATTCACACATGGGAGAGAGATGTTGGCGTTGAAGGACAGACCACTGTCTAGTGAAGACACGCACCACAGGCATGTCGTCAGTGAGAACAACAAAGGGCATACCCCCTAAGAGGTGGCGAACATGTTGTGCAGCCAGATGTACCACCAGCAATCTCTGGCCGAAGGTAGAACAGCAGAATTCTGTTCTGGACAGTTTCCTACTGAAGAAGGCCAATAGGAAGATGGAGCCATTAGACACTAGCATGAGTAATGCACCAAAAGCAATGTCGCTCTTATCAGTGGAGAGAAGCAGAGATGCATGTGGCATGGGAAGACTAAGAGTAGCAGTGGTCGATATGACAATCTTTGCGTTGTAGAAGGCCATTTCTTGAAAGGGCCCCACTTCAGGTGTTTTGCTTGCATTAAAGGACATATAAAGCTGGGAAACAGTTGTGGCGATGGATGGCAGGAACCAAGGAGTTTTTTGATAAGAGGTGTGGTAAGAGAGCATCTTACCATATTTACTTTAGTCATACTTTTGCAACTCAATTGCACCAGTATGATAACACAACAAAATGTCTGGCTATCACATATCTGGACATTCTATTCAGTGACAAATTAATTCCTCTTTCTACTTAGGACAATTATGATTATAGATAGTTATTCTATTGAATTATCAATATATAATAACTGTCATATAACCATGAAAGATAATTCCATATGTTATTCATTTGTGAATGCACTCATATATATATATATATATATATATATATGCAGAAGAACCACAAGGGAAATGAAAATAAAAAATATATGATTAAGTCTTGACTAGTTTCGTGATACTTCTTCAGAGGACTGATTTATTGAGAGGGGTTTCTTTACATTTTATAGGGAGAGTAAACGTACGAACATACATATAGAGGCTTACAGAACAATGACGCTTCCATACCAGCTACCTGGGCTGAGGTTAGGTGTTTACTGGGCGGAGATCCAACCTCAATAGACACCTGCCAAAAAAGGGTCATTTCTGGTGACAGGTAAATTCCTGTTTTTGACTTTCAATACAGTTTATTTATATGAATAACATGATTATATGTATATGGTAATAATGTTGCATGTGCATATATATATATATATATATATATATATATTGTAATGTAATTCTAGCTTTTGAGTAATAATTGTAACATATTGCTCTCATATTTTCAAAATTAAAAGTTGCTTTTCTTTAGTGTGCACCAGCCTGCCATCTGTGGGCTGGTAAAGAAGGTATTTAGGTTCAGTTGTTAATTCCTGCCCCTTTTCTGTTTTCCATGTTATGTTAATGGTGAGTTGGACTTCCACGTGACTGGAATGGGAGTCAAGGTGGAGGGTAAATAATTTTGATTAAGGGGAGTCCACATATTGTGCTAAAGAACGCTAGTGCTCATCAGCGGTCTGATAACCGTAATCCAGGATCAATACTTCAGCAGCAGCAGCAGCAGCAATTGGTGCTATTTGGACGACCATAGTTCGCTAGCGTTTGGCCCGGGGAGGCCTGAAAAACAGGTATGGTTTGGTGCCTCTGCTTATCCCTTAGTGAAGAGGGTTGTGTTGTGCTGGGAGTTATGTATCCCTTGGTTTAGGAGGACGGTTTTGTGCTGATGAGCAACTCCAAGGATCGGCAATAGATCGATAGCGTTCTGGACCCTGTGAGGTCTCGTGACAGGTACTGTTAAGGCTTGTCAGAGCATTCCTTGTGCCTTTTTATGTATCCAGTCGACTCTAAAATTATCACTTCATGAGTACCATCGGAGGACGAAATTTCGTTAATATAATGTGTGTTTTTTTATATATTTGTGTGTATTTCTCGGTCACGAAAGGTGTTTAGGTAGGTAGGGAATATATGTACTTAACTAGGCTCTAAACTTTCTTATTACTTTTTCTATATTGACAAGTTATTTTGATATGACGAAAGTGGGTGATAGTATATGAATCTTTTGTGCCTCTATACCTCTTACTAGTACTCTTCTCTCTTCCAAATGTCTTCAGTGTGATATGTTTTCCGTCTGTGTCCTGAAAGTTTTCTTTATTATTTATATAACCGAGTAAATGAAATTAGTGTTTTCCAAGTAATTTTCTATTTTGTTTACATGAGCAGCTTTGCCAAGTGTTTGTTTAAATATATATATATATATTGTATAATAAGTTATCATTGACGTCTCCAAGGTTCTTTTTACCCTCTTTTGTTTATGATTGTTCTTGATTATTTTCTTGTTTACCAATCTGATGCTTTGGGTGTACTTCAGTAACCTGGTAAAAATAAAGCCGTAAGGCAGTTTACTTGCGGCCACCTTAAATTAAGCAACAAGGCCTAATTGGTATTTGAAGGTCGGCCCGCCGGTAACACTGGCGACCTTGCCTGTACGAGTAAAAACATTCCGTAGAACTGGTTAATAGTGGTTTTCCAGTTCGGCATCAGAGTAAATAAGAAAAGGATCGAGACGTAAACAAAAGGGTAATTCTACACTTATTCTTTGTTTTTCTTTTCTTCATATTTTTAAGACAAGAGACTTTGTCGGACAAAGGTGAAGATCCGGTAGGAGCGGTGGGTTTTGAGGTAGCAGAATTTTTAGGTAATGTTGATTGGGAAGAAGAAATAGGGGATTTAAGGAAGGTTGAGTTGCAGGAAATTGCAAATTTCATAAATATATCTGTAGCACCAGGAACAAAGAAAGGGACTCTGTTAGTACAGTTAGTGACTGCCATTAAGAAATGGAAAGAAGAAACTACAAGTAGTGTTGATAGGACTGAATATATTTCGGTACAGGATAGGTTAGAATTGGAAAGATTACAAATAGAAAAAATGAAACTACAGATAGCCACGAGGGAAGAGGAAAGAATTCATGAAAAAGTAATGTTACAAGCAAAATTTAATCAGGAACAACTAAGAATAGAACGGGAAAGAGAACAGGAACAATTGAAATTACAAAGGGAAAGAGAACAGGAAAAGCATGAATTACAAGTACTCCACCTAAGGCAAGTTCCTGCCGAAAACAAATTTAACATAGGGAATGCTATTAAATTAATGCCTGTCTTTAAGGAAACAGAAGCCTTAGAGTTTTTCACTGTGTTCGAAAAACTAGCAAATAGACTAGAATGGCCAGAAAACATGTGGACTACGCTGGTACAATGTAGGTTAATGGGTAAAGCACAGAAAATTTATGCTGCCCTGAACGAAGAAATGAGTGCTGACTATTCCCAAAAGCGTACGAGCTGGTACCTGAAGCCTACCGTCAGAAATTTCGAAATATGAAGAAGGGATGGGAGGAGACTTTCGTGGAATTTGCACGGAGGAAAAGAGTGGCTTTTCAGGAATGGTTGAAAGCCAAAGGTGTGGAAGATTTTGATGCTTTAAAAGAATTGATACTCATTGAAGAATTTAAAAATAATCCTAATTTTGATCTGAAAACTCACTTAGAGGATCTTAAGTTGGATCTTTTGGATACTTTGGCTGTAGCAGCTGATGAGTTTTTCCTTTCCCACAAGGGGAACTATCGGTTCAGTGATAAGGCAAAGTGGGGCAAAAAAAGGAATCCAAGTGGAAAAGGTGCAAGTCAGTCACCTGGAAAGAGGACAAAGGAATCACCGGATAGAGGTGAGAAGCCAGGGTCACCAAAGAAAGGTGGAAAACTGGTGTGCTGGCATTGTGGGCAACCAGGTCACATAAAAGAGAAGTGCCGGTTGTGGTTGGATAAAGCAAAGCTAGTGGGTCTGTTGGGTCGGGATTCGACTGCAACAGATGAGTGTTTCAAAAAGTATGTCTCTGAAGGTGTAGTGAGCATCAAAGGCCAGAATAGGTCAGAGAGACGGGTAAAGCTTTTAAGGGACACGGGAGCGGCGCAATCCATAATTTTGCGTTCGGTATTGCCGGAAGGACTGAGCCAGGGACAGGAGAAATTTGTGTTACTAGGGGGATTCCCGAGAACAGTAACGGCATGCCCCTTGGTAGAGTTAGTGTTAAACTCTAAATGGGTAAAAGGACCCATGAGTCTGGCAATTGTGGATGAATTACCCATAAAGGGAGTGGACGTGATAGTGGCCAACGACTGTGAGATGCGGACTCCAGGTAATTGTCCTCTGGTGCAAGGTAAGTCGGTAAAGACTGAAAAGCCCGTTTTCGTGGTCACACGTTCGGGAGCCCAAGGCAAGTCCAGGGAGATGGACTGTATTAGGGTCGATAAATTATTTGAGAAAAATGGTTCTGAGGTAAGTGTAACTGGAAATCCCATGTTGTCTTCCGTGAAGGACGAGAATGGTAAATGGGCAATTGATACATTTGCGGCGACTCAGAAGGCGGAGTTTGAGAAGGAGAGGAGTAAGCAAGTCATTCAGGATAATAGTCGTCCTCATTTAGAATGGAAGGACGGAGTGTTGAAAAGGATAAGTCGAGCAAAACGAGCACCTGCAGATGCATGGGAGGTGAGAGAACAGATTGTGGTACCAGTAAACTACAGACTTAAGTTATTAGAGCTAGCTCATGGTCATCTAGGTATAAATAAAAATTTTTAAAAACTTTCAGATTTGTTTTTCTGGCCTTCTCTTAGAAGAGACATAAAGAAGTTTGTGAAGACCTGCAAAGTCTGCCAGACAACGGGGAAGCCGAATCAGAAAATCCCGAAAGCACCACTGCAGCCAATTCCAGCCATTGGAGAACCCTTTGAAGAGGTAATAATTGATATAGTTGGCCCTTTGCCAAGGACCAGCAGTGGAAATCAATATATTTTGACACTGATGGATAGGACCACACGGTATCCTGAGGCAATTCCTTTAAGGAGTATACATGCTGGGAGGGTTCTTAAATCTTTGCTGGGGTTCTTTTCGAAATTTGGTTTACCCAGGGTAATTCAGTCTGATTGTGGGAGTAATTTCAAAAGTAAAGTATTTAAGCAGGGTTTGGAAGAATTAGGCATAAAGCATGTAACTTCTTCGCCTTATCACCCACAGAGCCAAGGACAACTGGAAAGATTTCACCAAACATTGAAATCAATGCTTAGTAAGTATGTGCAGCAGGAACCCAAGAATTGGGACCAAGTAATTCCTTATTTGTTATTTGCTTTCAGATCTATTCCTAGTGATGTAATGGGGTTTTCGCCATTTGAACTAACTTTTGGTCATAAAGTAAGGGGACCTTTAGAAGTAGTGAAGGATCACTGGGAGGGAGTAAAACCTCGGGTAAATTTGCTGGACTTTTTAAGGGATTCAAGGGAAAAGTTGATCAATTCTTGGGATTTTGCTTTAAAAACTTTGGAGGTGAGTCAAAGAAAAATGAAAGAGCGTTATGATATGAAAACCAAATTACGAAATTTTCAGGTTAGCGAAGAGGTGTTGGTGTTGCTTCCAATTCCAGGCAATCCATTTAAAGCCAAATTCTCGGGGCCCTGGAAGATCTTAAAGAAGGTGAATGACCTAAACTATGTTGTTGAAACCCCTGACAGGAGGAAGAAGACTCAAGTATGCCATGTTAATATGCTAAAAGCCTACCAGGGCAGGGAAACCATCCGACCAGTTCTGTCTTTAGCCAAGGTGGAGGGGAAAGAAGAATTTTGGGAAACTTCCAGTATGAGTTTGCTGGGAAATTCCGTAGCTTTGAGAAATCTACCCGGGATGTTGGATCATTTAAGTGCCACCCAATCCAAGGAGGTAATGAACTTGATAACAAAGTTCACAGTTTTATTTCAGGACGTTCCAGGACTAACCAGTCTACTTATGCATGATGTAGAGGTGGGAGATGCTCGTCCCATTAAACAACATCCATATAGAGTGAATCCATCCAAAAGGGACATCATTAAGCAAGAGGTAGAATACATGCTACGTCATGATCTAATTCAAAGGAGTTTCAGCCCATGGAGTTCTCCAGTAGTGCTAGTCAAAAAGGAAGGGGGAGGACAAAGAATGTGCTTCGACTATCGTAAGGTAAATGCAGTTACTGAGTCTGAATGTTTTCCTCTGCCCAGGGTGGAAGATTGCATAAAAGATGTCGGCGCTGCCAAGTACATAAGTATGTTTGATCTTTTAAAGGGTTATTGGCAAGTTCCATTAACAGAAAGGGCTAAAGAAATAGCAGCT
>NC_090736.1:98563097-98573097 GCF_036898095.1 Palaemon carinicauda
GGTCTGATATTACATTTCCATAAATTTCATATAGGTAACAAAAGTGAAATGAGAAGTAAAGAAAAATATAGTTTGATAGCATATTTCTTATAGATTAAAAAAAAAATCTTCTGTTCTTTTAACTGATGTCTTTATTATAGATAATCTCTCGGGAGATGACGATGATGATGTATGTCTTATGAGTTTAAAATATTTGTTGTGATATTATTATTATTATTATTATTATTATTATTATTATTATTATTATTATTATTATTATCCAGTCAGAAAAGCAAGATGCTATAAGCCCAAAAGCTCCAACAGGGAGGAAAGGAAACAAGGAAACAAATTATCCACGTTAGAAGTAATAAAAAATCACAATAAAATATCTTCAAAACAGTAACACTATTAAATTGGATCTTCCACGTACTGAATAAGCTATAAAAAACTGAAAAAAGGAAGTAGAGAAAATCGATAGAATAATGTGCCTGAACGTACCTTCAAGCAAGAGAACTCTAATCTGCGACAGTGGAAAGCCCTGGTACAGAGCAGAGGACGGCAATCTTTTGAACACACGGTGCCAGTTGATGATTAATACCTTTTTTTTTTCTAATACTTTGCGTGCCATATGTTATTTTTATAGCTCCATATAGAAAAATGTAAAGCATAATCATACAGAATGAAGTGACCATTTTAATTATATTGCATTTTTATGAACATGTTTAACAAATGTATTTTTTTTATTTTTATTTATTTATTTTTTTTTTTACATTTAGCATTCTTTTTAACAAAAATATCTTAAATCTTAAGTTTATATCTCACAATATCAATGCGATCCTTGCCCTTGCTTCCAAAAGGCCAAATTTAAAATTGTAGGTGAATATTTGGATACTTTCAGTTTCACACAATCCTCAGAGTGATCCCTCGTAAGCCTGCTGCGATGGGGGCTGAGGGTGTGTTTCATGTGTGAAAATATCTGTTCACATTGGTATGTGGATCCATATGCTGATAGCAGTGCAAAAGCTGCTTTCTTCATGCAATTGAATTTATCTGACAGTGATCCCCAGGACCTTATAATGGAAGCTCCTGGGTCGATTTTACTAGTTCCAATTATTTCACGAAGATCTATAAATTTAGCTGACCACAATGATGAGGTCTGAAAGTCAATTAACTGCATTTCCAACTCTTCAGTTTCAATCTACTCAAAGAGAGTTGCATTCATATCACCGTATTTAAAGCTGTCTGGTCTGATTAAAAATGAAAACACTAGGCCCATGTGCTGGAAATCTTGAAATCTGATTGAGAACTCAGATTCTAATTCTTGCATGTACAACTGAAGATGAATAGTGTTGATAGGTTGAATTGCAGATAAGTTTTTCTAGGTTTTGAAATAACGGAAGGAACCAGTTTAGATATTTGTTGAGTAAATTGCAAGCTTTGCAGCAAATGCCATCACTGTTTTTCCCGCATTGCAAGAGAAGATTGGAATCATTTAGATGTTTGGTGATGTCTGAGAGAAATATAAGTTTCACAATCCAATCTCTGTCTTCCAGTTCAGGATAGTCGTGGCCTTTTTCTGATAAGAAAATTTGGATTTCTTCAAAGCATCCCATAAATCTCTCTAATACCTTGGCATAGCTTAACCACCTAACACTGCATTGCAAGAGTATATCTTTGTACATGCTGTCCACCTCTTCAAGGAAAGCTTGAAACTGCCTGTGCGTTAGAGAAGAGTGTGCAACAAGAAAATTTACTATTTGTGTAACAGTAGCCATCACCTTGTTGAGATCAGAGCTTGAGATCTTGGCACATAAATTTTCCAGATGAATTATGCAGTGCAATTTCAGAATTGGGTGTCTAATTCTAAACTTAACCATCTTAGTAAAACTCTCGTTTTTACCTACCATAGCAGGAGCACCATCTGTTGTAATTGCAAAATTTTTTCATATGTCTACACCTTTGTTCTCAGAATAGTCAGTGAATGCATTCAGTATGTCTTCTCCCTTGGTGGTGCCTTACAAAGGTTTGAGACAACACAGTTCCTCCTGTACCTCTGTGTCAGAATACCTGGCAAAAACAGCCAAGCGGGGAATGTCATTGATATCCACGCTTTTATCCAGGGCTACGCTGAACACAGGTGTACTAGTTAAGGCAACTGTTTGCTGCTGACTATATCACCAGCCATTTCCAAAATACATCTCTCAACGGTTCTGGCAGAGACAGGCATGTCTTTTATCTTTGAGATGATAACCTGTTTGTTAGATATGCCATCAAATAACACCTCAGAGCACTCTAGGAAAGCTGCGTTTATAAAATCTCCATCAGTAAAAGGCTTCCCATACTTAGCAATACACAGAGGTAGTTTGTAACTGGCTTCAGTTTCACTTTTATTACTAGCATTCAAGATTTTGAAGACATTACTTTCTTTTTCATAGAGTGATGCTGCTTTCTTAATCGCCTCAGCCTTGTCAGCACTATCCTTGAAAGTCTGCTCGTGTTTTGTTTCGAAATGTCGTTTAACACTCGAAGTGCAGCACATGACATTCTGGCAGCAGAGAGCACACACAGTACGATTGTTCTGCTGAATAAATCCAAAATCATATGTCCATGATGACTAGAAATGATCGGAGATCAAGCTTGAGTTTTTTTCATGTAGCCATAGTGACAATTAACTAAAGAATGTTACGTCTGACGACTAAAGAGTCACAGGAACAACAACGTTTTGTGATCAAAGTGAACGGTTGGTTAGAGTACAAAAGAGTACACCGACACCAACAAGGCAACAAGCCTCATACTCGTCTACATCTCGTTGATACGAAGCATTTTTATTTTCATACAATATCCCTGTAACATCCCCAATGTAACATCAGGAGATATTGAAATGACGAATGATAAAACAAGACCTGTATTTGATACGTGAACACATCAGTTTATATACAAAGTAGGCTTAGGGATAACATGCTCCTTGAGTAATCAGAATCTCGAGGCACATATCATAAGAAACAAACATATATATATATATATATATATATATATATATATATATATATATATATATATATATATATATTATATATATATATTATATATATATATATATATATATATATATATATAAAGATAGACAGTCAGATAGAAAGATATATATGATAATTTATATCATGAAGTAAATAAACCGTAAAGATAAAAGTAATGAAACACATTACTCTCTCTCTCTCTCTCTCTCTCTCTCTCTCTCTCTCTCTCTCTCTCTCTCTCTCTCTTTCTTCACTCCGGTATGATCGATAACGTAGCAGAAATTCTCAATCGAGCTGAAAGAAATTTAATAAAAGTAAACAAATATTTTTCTGAAAATGGCTTAAAAATGAATGCCAATAAAACTCAATTTTTGTTTATAGGATCTCGTCAATATATTAACCGACTGCCGAACAATATTTCAATTAAAGTAAATAACGACAACATCAAACCAAGTGAAAGCGTAAAAAATCTTGGTGTAATTATTGATAGATTCTTTACTTTTGATAATCATGTAGAAAAGATATATAGCAAAGCTAAGGGAGTGCTGTATTTCCTAAATAGAAATAAAGGTCATTTTGATGAAGCGAGCAGAAAATTAGTTGTTGAAGCATTAGCAATAAGCATAGTATCTTATTGCTCCACGATATGGAATGGATGTTCAAATTAAAACTCTCAAAAAATACAGAAGATTCAAAATTTTGCATCGAAAGTCACCTCAGGTTATGGGAAAAATATGATCATGCCTCACCGTATATTAGAAAACTGGAATGGTTAAAGATAGAAAATAAAAAAGTTTATGATGTTTGTATTTTTGTTCATAAAATATTGCATGAACACATACCCCAAAGAATATTAAGATTGGAAACCATCGAGCAGACGAGATCTCGTCAAACTAGGCAGAGCAGCAATCTGATGGTTCCAAGTAGGCGAACAGCAATAGCTGATAGGGCAACTTCAGTCAGGGGACCTAGGTTATGGAACGCACTGCCTGTGGATATTAGGGAATGTGGAAATTTACCTGTTTTTAAAAAGAAATTGAAATCATTCTTATTTGCGAGCCAGTAAGGATTATAATATTCTGGTTGAAGTGTGCATCACATTGGTTACTTTTAAGTGACTAGTTTGCAGTTTGTAATGTATGGCTGAAAGGTGATAACCTGAAAATTAAATCTGATTTTATTACTGTATTTTTATTAGCATTGAGGACATTTATTGTCACCATTTCCAGACAAAATGTATTTATATGTGCGTGTGTATTTATCTACTGTATGTATATATTCATTATTGACCGTATGTAAACAAAATTTTACCTTTTTAGACACTACAACGTTCTTGAATTTTTATACATCATGTGTTTTGGACTTGTCTTAGAAACATCCTAATTTACTAAATATAGCTAATTTGTACGTAAATTCTTATTTTCAATGTAGAATTTTAAATAGTTTTATTGCAGACGCAATACATAATTTATGGATTTTAGATCGTAGTAAAATACTATCCTAAATGTATTTTAATAGGTCATTACTATTTTAAGAACCTTCCAATGTAAATACATTCTTTATGTAACAGAATACCCATTGTTTTATGGAATAAAGGAATTATTATTATTATTATTATCTCTCTCTCTCTCTCTCTCTCTCTCTCTCTCTCTCTCTCTCTCTCTCTCTCTCTCTCTCTCTCTCTCTCTCTCTCTCTCTCTCTCTCTCTCTCTCTCAGTAATTTATTTAGGATTTTTTCTTTGCTCCTTCGAATCAAATGCCGTGCCAGAGACAAGCACTCTGAGTGCCAAGTTTGGCACTTTTGCCATAGGTTGACGACCCGTGGTACAGAGGCTATGCTGTAACCCAAGGCAAGAGAACTATATTTTGATGATGGACTGTTTATCTAGAAGAGCTGCTCCCCATAGATAAAAAAAAAGTCTCCTATACCCTTACCAAGAAGAAAGTAGACAACGAACAATTACAATGTATTGTTTAACACCTTGAGTGAAGTAAACTTGCTTGGTAATCTCAAGAGTTGTCAGGTGCATGACAAAGGAGGCGAATGTGAAAGAATAGGCCAAAACTAATAAGTGTATATGTAAGCACAAACAAAATTAACAGTAATCAGAGAGAGGGATTCAATGAAGTACGGTTTGGCCAGTCATATGACCCAATAACTCCCTTGCGATAGTATCACAACGGGTGGCTGGTGTCCTAGCCAACATACTATATATATATATATATATATATATATATATATATATATATATATATAATATATATATATATATATATATATATATATATATATATATATATATATAGGATACAGAAATGAAGGGTAATTTTGAACGAACGTGCTACGATGTATGAAAACTTAATACGATGTATTTTCATTACAGAGCGGAAATAGTCTAATACAATATAGGAAATCTTGAAGATTCCAAAAGGCTCTTGCATGTAGCAAATGCGCTATTATAAGGAAATTGGAGCGAATGTGACTTCGTCTAATATGAGTCATGATTCAGATATAAATTTATACCTTTGTAAATATGGGTTTCTTTATAATTATAGTCATAAAAGAAAACGATAAATTAATCGGTTTCTATGGAAGCGTTGTATACGTTGAAGACGCCAGTGATTTTTGCTTTCTGGAAGCATTGTAAACGTTGTAGAGGTTGACTGAGGAAAGAACTGCCAGTGATTTAAACATTCTAGAATCGTTTTTGTAATTGCATTTCTATCTTTATTATGTCTTGAATATTTTTATGCATCCTAGGAAATTATGCAAACAAATTGTTCTTTCATTGCAAAGATCATTACTTGCATTTAGTGACCGAGGTTAGACGCTGTAAAACGTGACAAATTAAATGCTAATCTAGTCCAGAGGTTATTATACAAAGGATACATATGTTTAGAGAAGGACGTATCCCTCCGGAAGTTCAAATGCAAGATATGACTATCCTTAGAGAAGAATTTAAAAGATAAGTTTCCCTATGGCTCTGATATCTCAGTTTTCTTCAACATTCGTGATGACTATGGTATTAATACTTGTTTTTGGGCTGAACAGTTTTCAGGAACTGAAAGATTAATAACTTGCCTTTTGCTAAGGCAATTTTGTATTTCAACTAGTTAGATAAAATAAAGTCTTAAGAACTTTGTATAATCACTACATAATTGCTGTGTTACCACTAAAATTACTGTATAGTCACTCAGTGTAATTGCTATCAAGCGTCAAGTTCAACTTATCATACTGTTTTGAATGGAGGTGTTTAGACCCATGGTCTTCATGTAGCAACGCACTATAGCCTTTTGTATTTCACCATTAAGATTTCTCAGTATATAGCAAAGGTGATTGCGAATTGAGATGTAAATTTCGTGATTATGTATTCTGTCAGGAGAGAACTCTAGTATCACCTAGAGTCTGGTCACCATAGTTTTTTAAACTATTCATGTTGCACACCTAAAAGAATCCAAAGTTACTGTAGAGCATTTCAGACACAGTAATTGATTATCATTATTGAGTTTTCAGATTTGTAAAAGACATAAATAAAATTTTCTGTTTATAGTTAGGTATAATGGACTCCTTTTATATGACTGTTGATGGTATCAAAGGAATAAATGGAAATATCATTATCGGTGAGCAATTGTGTAGATAAGCTATTCTCAGCTATATTTGCATTGTGTTTTTGACTCCATGGCCATTCAGGATGAAAAGTCCTTCAGAAGTAAAAAATACCTTTCCTGCTTTTAGAAAAATGAAGATAAATTTGATAATAACGCACTAGCGTTCATTCGAGCACCTTGCCAGGATATGCAAAATCTAGAAATTTATATCCAATACTGCCTAATAATAATAATAATAATAATAATAATAATAATAATAATAATAATGATGATGATTTGTAGAATAAAATGTGAGCAAATGTAAAAGTTTTCCCCCAAAATCATTGATTTACATGTGAAGTAAATATTCTCTTTATGTCCAATTGGGGCCATATCCATTATAATGAACAGATTTGGGTTTTAAGGTACAAAATGGATTATGGGTTGATGTGATAAAACAAATTCTACCTCCATATGAGAGAGAGAGAGAGAGAGAGAGAGAGAGAGAGAGAGGAGAGAGAGAGAGAGAGAGAGAGAGAGAGAGAGAGTCGATTTATTGATAATTCGTGGTCGAGTGTCTAAAACCTCACGTCTTGAAGAGAGATCCTGTGGATTTAGTAACCTTTTCCCAGGCTTTTTCTCTTTATTCGTTTCACAGGTAATCGGAGATATGAAAACCAAAAATAAAATTTTGGAGTGTAATAGCTGCTTAGAAACGTCCAGTGTCGCAATCTATTTGTTGTTAGTTTGAGGTAGAAAACCTATATAAACCAGAGAAAAAGCATACGTGTTACCATATACTGTGTAGATGAGCACACTGTAGTTGCCGTGTGGCAGGCTACCAGCCAACCACTCTCTCAGTGGACAGTGGTCGGCGAGACGGATTATGTGTAGGCTATACCTCTTCTTTTTGCTATACATATAACTAGTGACATGATGGTACACAATTTCGTACTTTCCTGCTTATGAGGGCTAATAAACCTGAAAAAGAAAATAAGACCTATAGATTTCCAAATAATCATGTGTGCGCAGTGCCTCTCCCTCAATTTTATTAGGAATAATCTCTCTCTCTCTCTCTCTCTCTCTCTCTCTCTCTCTCTCTCTCTCTCTCTCTACCTACCTAGCGTGCCCTCAATTTATTCAAATGGAAACCTAATGTCTCTTCATTAAAAGTGCCATTATTTGTAATGCTATATCGTAATTTATATGTCATATTCATTAATATATCTTATCTTCACTTCTATATCACATATAAGCAGATATTTCAATACTTTCCACACTTTCCACGACTAGCCTATTTCTTACTTTCAGTACATTTCGAATGTAGACTATAGTATATTCACTAAGTGTTATATATCTTCACAATTTTATCCTATTTGATTACATATCAAATTTTCAATAATATACTGTGTGTATATATATATATATATATATATATATTATATATATATACATATATATATATATATATATATATATATATATATATATATATATATATATATATATATATATATATATATATATATATATATATATATATCAATACATAACACAACTATTTTCTTAATTTCAATATCTACATTGTGTCTCAAATATATCAATATTAATTATCTTCAATGCTATATTATAACTTCATTATGCATTTCAGTCATAAGTAATTTTTATTCGCCAATTAATCGTTTGACTATGTTAATACTGCATGTATCATATAATCGATTTTCACTAAAGATGTCAGAAGTGAGTGAATGTAAATATTCTCGTAAAGTTATGATGACTAGTAAATAATGATACATAAAATCATTACTTTCTCATTTCGATCCTATATATATATATATATATATATATATATATATATAATATATATATATATATATATATATATATATATATATATATATATATATATATATATATATATATTTATGTGTGTGTGTTTATTTATCTATATATAGGCCCTTAATGAAAACTTAAGATGAAGGTGCTAGAATATATCTTAGTCACAAAGGAAAAGTGATTCATATTCTATATGGTAGCAGAAAAAAAAATCAGAATACTGTAAAATTCGGAGAAGGAATAAACAAAAAGTAATAAAAGCTTCTAATATAAAAATATTTGAAGACATCTTCAGAACAAGTGTTGAGAAAGGTGATACTAACCTTTGTGGTTATTCAACAGTACTTGGCCAATCATTAAAAATTCCTCCCACACAAAAGTCATTTATGATACTCTACAAATTTTATTTTTGGTTATTTTAAACTTGTCTTCTTAATATCAATGGCGATTCTTTTTGTGTTTGTTAAGTTTTTAAAGAAGTAAAGGTATTATTGTTTGGAAATGTCACCAGATGGAGTATCATATTGCTAAATAAATAGTATGATGAAACTTCATAAAAATATAAAACAACCCTCACAAAGTGGAAAGTAGCTACTGAATAGTTACAGTGCAGCAGTTAGGCCAAATCCCTTGAGCGAAAGTTTGTTTGGTTATCTTAATTCTTTATGCAAAGAAAAATGAGCCGTAATCAAAGAGGGATCCAATGTAGTAATATCTTGCTAGTCCAAATTCTATTATCTTTTTAGCGGTAGTATCTTAAAGGGTAGCCGGTGCCTTAGTCAACCCATTGTTATCTTTGCAAATAAAAGTTCAATGAAATCATAAACATCCGGTGGGCGATATTACATTGTTTTACAAATAATACATTTCGTAGTTCCGAAGTATTATTTGAGTCTCAGTTCATGTACTTATTTATACTGTTGATGGTGGTGATTATTATTATTATTATTATTTATTTATTTATTTATTTTTTTTTTTTTTTTTTTTTTTTTTAGAAACCCTGCTATTCTGGTTTTTCACCAATATACTGAAGATAAGGTTGCTAAACTCTTGCATTTCGAAACCTTAATGCGGCCCGACACAGTCAATTATTACCTTGTATTCATCTACACTCGATTTGTATATTATGAGGATTTTACTATTTTTATTATTTCTAGTGATATTGTCGTTGTTTATCGTCATTGGGAACAAGAATGATAGAAAGTAATGAAAAATATAACAATAAGATTTGAAAATTTTAACGGAAAGAGTTACCGAGATAAATCTCACCCGTCTGTCAGAATAATTTGAAAGTGTATTGACAGGATGTCTCACAGCCAATCAGGGCTATATCCCCGTTAAGAAGATCTGACATTATTTTTATTTATTTTTTATTTCATTCCTCTGCCACGAGATATTTCGGGCTTCCCGCATCCACGTTACTTATCAGCGTTTCTCTTTCGGGGTGACTGCAAGAAAAATTATGCATAAAGAGCCATGACAACAAAGTTTGATATTTTGGGATGAAGGTAAAGCACGTAATGTCTCCGGTGTAAAAACTTCCTTATTTTCACGGCAGATAATAATGATACAATCTGTGT
>NC_090736.1:98578097-98580597 GCF_036898095.1 Palaemon carinicauda
CACCAAAACAGATTAGATTCTCATGGAGATACCCGAGGACACCTTCACGGAAATCTCCGACTGGCTTTACGAACAAGGAGACACCTCAATAGTGTATGACGCCCTCAAAACATACCTTTTGCAGCAGTACTCGCCGTCGCTAGCCGCCCGTTTTTTTAGCTCTCTCAACAAACATTCGGTGACCAAAGGTATTCGCTTACCCTAAGGGTAATGACCAGTATCGCTCGGCTGCAACCGGCCGCAGACGGCTCTCCTTGTGAGGTGAACCTAGTTTGTGCCCTTTGGGTATGCTGTTTACCCTAATCTGTACCCACTGCCATACCCAATGTCGATAGTTTACCAATAAAGGTCTTGATGACCAAAGCCGACGCCCTTATGGACAGCCACTTCACGACCTTCAAGACCTCCATCAACGCCTTCACTCCTGACGAAGAGAATATCTATTCAAAATCAACCAAAGGTGATGTGAATGCCGTAGGACACACACGTCTACCCGGTGGCATGCCGGAGCGGCAACAAAGCCAACCATCAACCACCACTTGCTCGCACCCCAACCCCGCAGTTTTGCCACTACCACTCCGGATTCATGGCTGATGTAAAAGATGTGCCAGGGATTGTCAGTGGCCCAAAAACGTGTAAGTAGGCCATCCCTCGTGGCGGTGGCCTTCTGTGTTTCTAATCTTTCACTTTTACATGATGCAGGAATGGCCGTGCGATTTTTGGTAGACACGGGTGCTTGTTGTTCTCTTTTGGCAAAGGAAACTCTTCAAGAAACAACGTAGTCTGTTGAAGTCTGCCAACGTCCGCCTGGAAGCTGCCAACGGTTTTGCGATACCCACCTACTGTTACGAGAACCTCACATTATCGTTTGGAAACGGCAAATTTAATTGGAAGATTCTCATTGCTGACGTCACATTGTAAATCCTCGGTGTGGATCTCCTCTCTCATTTCCACCTTCTGGTAGATGTCTCCCACCGACGATTGGTCAACGCAGAATCGTACTTGTCGACACCTATTCAACCCACCCCCTCCAACCTCGCTCTCCACATCAGCGCACCCACTGATGCTACCTCCCACCTTCTCATATCATACCCGGAAGTTTTCCGTCCAAAACTTCGCCAAACCCCCATGGCTTCTGCCAAACAGGGTATTTATCACCATATCAGGCTGACAGGACCCCCAGTATTCGCCAATCTCAGACGTCTGGCACCGGATCTATTGGCAGCCACCAAACAGACGTTCGCCAAAATGGAAGAAATGGGTCTTTGCCAAAAGGCCTCCAGCCCTAGGTCGTCAACCTTACACATCGTCCTGAAGAAAGACTGCTCCCTCCGATCGTGTGGGGATTACAGACACCTGAACATACAAACAGAACCGGATCCTTAATCTCTCCCAAACTTCGCTAACGTGACCTCCTACCTGCAAAAAGCAAAGATTTTCTCCACCCTCGACCTCCTGAAGGGGTATTATCACGTGCCTATCAACCCAGAAAACATCCACAGGACCACCATCACCTCTCCGTTTGGTACCTTGACCTTCAATTACTCCTGTTTGGGCCTTCTTAATGCTGGGGCCACTTTTCAACGTCTCATGGATGGCATATTAGGGGACCTCCCCTTCTGTGCATGTCACTTGGACGACATACTTGTGTTCTCTTCCTCAAAAAAGGAAGACCTCCGACACCTGCGCATCGTGCTTGACCGCCTGCAACAAAATGGCCTTGTAGTCCGGTACGACAAGTGTACCACTGGTGCCAACGAAGTGTCGTTCTTAGGGCACCGCATCACTCCTGAAGGAGTCCATTCCCTCCCTGAGAAGGTAGCAGCCATTTAGAACTTCCTTATGCCCTTGACTGTCAAAGCACTGCAGGAATTCTTGGACATGATCAACTATTATCACCGTTTTCTGCCAGTCATTGCCACCACTTGTACTCCTCTCTACGCCTCCCTCAAGGGTAAGCCAAAAGACCTGAATTGGGGTTCCCGTCAAGAAGCGGAGTTCTAGAACGCAAAGAATGCCTTATGAACCACTGCTGCTATCCCTTTTCCCGTTCCATATGCCCCTGTCCTTCTCTCCACCAATGACAGCGACCTCGCTATTGGTGCAGTACTCAAACAGGTGGTCAACGGATTGCACCGCCCTGCCCATTGTCCTTTAACAAAAACCTGTCCAAGGCAGAATCAGGTTATTCTACCTTCGATCACGAATTGCTGGTGATGCACTTGGCTGTTCGTCACTTTCGCCCTTTCTTAGAAGGTACGCTCTTCGTCATTTGCAATGACCACATGCCTCTGGAGCACGACTTCACTTGACAGTCTGACGCCTGGTCCGTCGGCATATATCAACCTTTGTATCTACGCTCTCTCCTCGCACTGACAGCAACTTATGTTAACCTGTCTGCCTACTCAGTTGCATTCATCTTGCCTTTCACTCACAACCTACATATGGCATGTCACAACTTCGTTGTTATTTTTCATCTTATTGTTTATTCAAGTTAGTA
>NC_090736.1:98585597-98592794 GCF_036898095.1 Palaemon carinicauda
CATATGTTATTTTTATAGCTCCATATAGAAAAATGTAAAGCATAATCATACAGAATGAAGTGACCATTTTAATTATATTGCATTTTTATGAACATGTTTAACAAATGTATTTTTTTTATTTTTATTTATTTATTTTTTTTTTTACATTTAGCATTCTTTTTAACAAAAATATCTTAAATCTTAAGTTTATATCTCACAATATCAATGCGATCCTTGCCCTTGCTTCCAAAAGGCCAAATTTAAAATTGTAGGTGAATATTTGGATACTTTCAGTTTCACACAATCCTCAGAGTGATCCCTCGTAAGCCTGCTGCGATGGGGGCTGAGGGTGTGTTTCATGTGTGAAAATATCTGTTCACATTGGTATGTGGATCCATATGCTGATAGCAGTGCAAAAGCTGCTTTCTTCATGCAATTGAATTTATCTGACAGTGATCCCCAGGACCTTATAATGGAAGCTCCTGGGTCGATTTTACTAGTTCCAATTATTTCACGAAGATCTATAAATTTAGCTGACCACAATGATGAGGTCTGAAAGTCAATTAACTGCATTTCCAACTCTTCAGTTTCAATCTACTCAAAGAGAGTTGCATTCATATCACCGTATTTAAAGCTGTCTGGTCTGATTAAAAATGAAAACACTAGGCCCATGTGCTGGAAATCTTGAAATCTGATTGAGAACTCAGATTCTAATTCTTGCATGTACAACTGAAGATGAATAGTGTTGATAGGTTGAATTGCAGATAAGTTTTTCTAGGTTTTGAAATAACGGAAGGAACCAGTTTAGATATTTGTTGAGTAAATTGCAAGCTTTGCAGCAAATGCCATCACTGTTTTTCCCGCATTGCAAGAGAAGATTGGAATCATTTAGATGTTTGGTGATGTCTGAGAGAAATATAAGTTTCACAATCCAATCTCTGTCTTCCAGTTCAGGATAGTCATGGCCTTTTTCTGATAAGAAAATTTGGATTTCTTCAAAGCATCCCATAAATCTCTCTAATACCTTGCCATAGGTTAACCACCTAACACTGCATTGCAAGAGTATATCTTTGTACATGCTGTCCACCTCTTCAAGGAAAGCTTGAAACTGCCTGTGCGTTAGAGAAGAGTGTGCAACAAGAAAATTTACTATTTGTGTAACAGTAGCCATCACCTTGTTGAGATCAGAGCTTGAGATCTTGGCACATAAATTTTCCAGATGAATTATGCAGTGCAATTTCAGAATTGGGTGTCCAATTCTAAACTTAACCATCTTAGTAAAACTCTCGTTTTTACCTACCATAGCAGGAGCACCATCTGTTGTAATTGCAAAATTTTTTCATATGTCTACACCTTTGTTCTCAGAATAGTCAGTGAATGCATTCAGTATGTCTTCTCCCTTGGTGGTGCCTTACAAAGGTTTGAGACAACACAGTTCCTCCTGTACCTCTTTGTCAGAATACCTGGCAAAAACAGCCAAGCGGGGAATGTCATTGATATCCACGCTTTTATCCAGGGCTACGCTGAACACAGGTGTACTAGTTAAGGCAACTGTTTGCTGCTGACTATATCACCAGCCATTTCCAAAATACATCTCTCAACGGTTCTGGCAGAGACAGGCATGTCTTTTATCTTTGAGATGATAACCTGTTTTTTTAGATATGCCATCAAATAACACCTCAGAGCACTCTAGGAAAGCTGCGTTTATAAAATCTCCATCAGTAAAAGGCTTCCCATACTTAGCAATACACAGAGGTAGTTTGTAACTGGCTTCAGTTTCACTTTTATTACTAGCATTCAAGATTTTGAAGACATTACTTTCTTTTTCATAGAGTGATGCTGCTTTCTTAATCGCCTCAGCCTTGTCAGCACTATCCTTGAAAGTCTGTTCGTGTTTTGTTTCGAAATGTCGTTTAACACTCGAAGTGCAGCACATGACATTCTGGCAGCAGAGAGCACACACAGTACGATTGTTCTGCTGAATAAATCCAAAATCATATGTCCATGATGACTAGAAATGATCGGAGATCAAGCTTGAGTTTTTTTCATGTAGCCATAGTGACAATTAACTAAAGAATGTTACGTCTGACGACTAAAGAGTCACAGGAACAACAACGTTTTGTGATCAAAGTGAACGGTTGGTTAGAGTACAAAAGAGTACACCGACACCAACAAGGCAACAAACCTCATACTCGTCTACATCTCGTTGATACGAAGCATTTTTATTTTCATACAATATCCCTGTAACATCCCCAATGTAACATCAGGAGATATTGAAATGACGAATGATAAAACAAGACCTGTATTTGATACGTGAACACATCAGTTTATATACAAAGTAGGCTTAGGGATAACATGCTCCTTGAGTAATCAGAATCTCGAGGCACATATCATAAGAAACAAACTATATACAAAGTATTATATATATATATATATATATATATATATATATATATATATATATATATATATATATATATATATATATATATATATATATATATATATATATATATATATATATATATATATATATAAAGATAGACAGTCAGATAGAAAGATATATATGATAATTTATATCATGAAGTAAATAAACCGTAAAGATAAAAGTAATGAAACACATTACTCTCTCTCTCTCTCTCTCTCTCTCTCTCTCTCTCTCTCTCTCTCTCTCTCTCTCTCTCTCTCTCTCTCTCTCTCTCTCTTTCTTCACTCCGGTATGATCGATAACGTAGCAGAAATTCTCAATCGAGCTGAAAGAAATTTAATAAAAGTAAACAAATATTTTTCTGAAAATGGCTTAAAAATGAATGCCAATAAAACTCAATTTTTGTTTATAGGATCTCGTCAATATATTAACCGACTGCCGAACAATATTTCAATTAAAGTAAATAACGACAACATCAAACCAAGTGAAAGCGTAAAAAATCTTGGTGTAATTATTGATAGATTCTTTACTTTTGATAATCATGTAGAAAAGATATATAGCAAAGCTAAGGGAGTGCTGTATTTCCTAAATAGAAATAAAGGTCATTTTGATGAAGCGAGCAGAAAATTAGTTGTTGAAGCATTAGCAATAAGCATAGTATCTTATTGCTCCACGATATGGAATGGATGTTCAAATTAAAACTCTCAAAAAATACAGAAGATTCAAAATTTTGCATCGAAAGTCGCCTCAGGTTATGGGAAAAATATGATCATGCCTCACCGTATATTAGAAAACTGGAATGGTTAAAGATAGAAAATAAAAAAGTTTATGATGTTTGTATTTTTGTTCATAAAATATTGCATGAACACATACCCCAAAGAATATTAAGATTGGAAACCATCGAGCAGACGAGATCTCGTCAAACTAGGCAGAGCAGCAATCTGATGGTTCCAAGTAGGCGAACAGCAATAGCTGATAGGGCAACTTCAGTCAGGGGACCTAGGTTATGGAACGCACTGCCTGTGGATATTAGGGAATGTGGAAATTTACCTGTTTTTAAAAAGAAATTGAAATCATTCTTATTTGCGAGCCAGTAAGGATTATAATATTCTGGTTGAAGTGTGCATCACATTGGTTACTTTTAAGTGACTAGTTTGCAGTTTGTAATGTATGGCTGAAAGGTGATAACCTGAAAATTAAATCTGATTTTATTACTGTATTTTTATTAGCATTGAGGACATTTATTGTCACCATTTCCAGACAAAATGTATTTATATGTGCGTGTGTATTTATCTACTGTATGTATATATTCATTATTGACCGTATGTAAACAAAATTTTACCTTTTTAGACACTACAACGTTCTTGAATTTTTATACATCATGTGTTTTGGACTTGTCTTAGAAACATCCTAATTTACTAAATATAGCTAATTTGTACGTAAATTCTTATTTTCAATGTAGAATTTTAAATAGTTTTATTGCAGACGCAATACATAATTTATGGATTTTAGATCGTAGTAAAATACTATCCTAAATGTATTTTAATAGGTCATTACTATTTTAAGAACCTTCCAATGTAAATACATTCTTTATGTAACAGAATACCCATTGTTTTATGGAATAAAGGAATTATTATTATTATTATTATCTCTCTCTCTCTCTCTCTCTCTCTCTCTCTCTCTCTCTCTCTCTCTCTCTCTCTCTCTCTCTCTCTCTCTCTCTCTCTCAGTAATTTATTTAGGATTTTTTCTTTGCTCCTTCGAATCAAATGCCGTGCCAGAGACAAGCACTCTGAGTGCCAAGTTTGGCACTTTTGCCATAGGTTGACGACCCCTGGTACAGAGGCTATGCTGTAACCCAAGGCAAGAGAACTATATTTTGATGATGGACTGTTTATCTAGAAGAGCTGCTCCCCATAGATAAAAAAAGTCTCCTATACCCTTACCAAGAAGAAAGTAGACAACGAACAATTACAATGTATTGTTTAACACCTTGAGTGAAGTAAACTTGCTTGGTAATCTCAAGAGTTGTCAGGTGCATGACAAAGGAGGCGAATGTGAAAGAATAGGCCAAAACTAATAAGTGTATATGTAAGCACAAACAAAATTAACAGTAATCAGAGAGAGGGATTCAATGAAGTACGGTTTGGCCAGTCATATGACCCAATAACTCCCTTGCGATAGTATCACAACGGGTGGCTGGTGTCCTAGCCAACATACTATATATATATATATATATATATATATATATATATATATATATATATATATATATATATATATATATATATATATATATATAGGATACAGAAATGAAGGGTAATTTTGAACGAACGTGCTACGATGTATGAAAACTTAATACGATGTATTTTCATTACAGAGCGGAAATAGTCTAATACAATATAGGAAATCTTGAAGATTCCAAAAGGCTCTTGCATGTAGCAAATGCGCTATTATAAGGAAATTGGAGCGAATGTGACTTCGTCTAATATGAGTCATGATTCAGATATAAATTTATACCTTTGTAAATATGGGTTTCTTTATAATTATAGTCATAAAAGAAAACGATAAATTAATCGGTTTCTATGGAAGCGTTGTATACGTTGAAGACGCCAGTGATTTTTGCTTTCTGGAAGCATTGTAAACGTTGTAGAGGTTGACTGAGGAAAGAACTGCCAGTGATTTAAACATTCTAGAATCGTTTTTGTAATTGCATTTCTATCTTTATTATGTCTTGAATATTTTTATGCATCCTAGGAAATTATGCAAACAAATTGTTCTTTCATTGCAAAGATCATTACTTGCATTTAGTGACCGAGGTTAGACGCTGTAAAACGTGACAAATTAAATGCTAATCTAGTCCAGAGGTTATTATACAAAGGATACATATGTTTAGAGAAGGACGTATCCCTCCGGAAGTTCAAATGCAAGATATGACTATCCTTAGAGAAGAATTTAAAAGATAAGTTTCCCTATGGCTCTGATATCTCAGTTTTCTTCAACATTCGTGATGACTATGGTATTAATACTTGTTTTTGGGCTGAACAGTTTTCAGGAACTGAAAGATTAATAACTTGCCTTTTGCTAAGGCAATTTTGTATTTCAACTAGTTAGATAAAATAAAGTCTTAAGAACTTTGTATAATCACTACATAATTGCTGTGTTACCACTAAAATTACTGTATAGTCACTCAGTGTAATTGCTATCAAGCGTCAAGTTCAACTTATCATACTGTTTTGAATGGAGGTGTTTAGACCCATGGTCTTCATGTAGCAACGCACTATAGCCTTTTGTATTTCACCATTAAGATTTCTCAGTATATAGCAAAGGTGATTGCGAATTGAGATGTAAATTTCGTGATTATGTATTCTGTCAGGAGAGAACTCTAGTATCACCTAGAGTCTGGTCACCATAGTTTTTTAAACTATTCATGTTGCACACCTAAAAGAATCCAAAGTTACTGTAGAGCATTTCAGACACAGTAATTGATTATCATTATTGAGTTTTCAGATTTGTAAAAGACATAAATAAAATTTTCTGTTTATAGTTAGGTATAATGGACTCCTTTTATATGACTGTTGATGGTATCAAAGGAATAAATGGAAATATCATTATCGGTGAGCAATTGTGTAGATAAGCTATTCTCAGCTATATTTGCATTGTGTTTTTGACTCCATGGCCATTCAGGATGAAAAGTCCTTCAGAAGTAAAAAATACCTTTCCTGCTTTTAGAAAAATGAAGATAAATTTGATAATAACGCACTAGCGTTCATTCGAGCACCTTGCCAGGATATGCAAAATCTAGAAATTTATATCCAATACTGCCTAATAATAATAATAATAATAATAATAATAATAATAATAATAATAATAATAATAATAATAATAATAATAATGATGATGATTTGTAGAATAAAATGTGAGCAAATGTAAAAGTTTTCCCCCAAAATCATTGATTTACATGTGAAGTAAATATTCTCTTTATGTCCAATTGGGGCCATATCCATTATAATGAACAGATTTGGGTTTTAAGGTACAAAATGGATTATGGGTTGATGTGATAAAACAAATTCTACCTCCATATGAGAGAGAGAGAGAGAGAGAGAGAGAGAGAGAGAGAGAGAGAGAGAGAGAGAGTCGATTTATTGATAATTCGTGGTCGAGTGTCTAAAACCTCACGTCTTGAAGAGAGATCCTGTGGATTTAGTAACCTTTTCCCAGGCTTTTTCTCTTTATTCGTTTCACAGGTAATCGGAGATATGAAAACCAAAAATAAAATTTTGGAGTGTAATAGCTGCTTAGAAACGTCCAGTGTCGCAATCTATTTGTTGTTAGTTTGAGGTAGAAAACCTATATAAACCAGAGAAAAAGCATACGTGTTACCATATACTGTGTAGATGAGCACACTGTAGTTGCCGTGTGGCAGGCTACCAGCCAACCACTCTCTCAGTGGACAGTGGTCGGCGAGACGGATTATGTGTAGGCTATACCTCTTCTTTTTGCTATACATATAACTAGTGACATGATGGTACACAATTTCGTACTTTCCTGCTTATGAGGGCTAATAAACCTGAAAAAGAAAATAAGACCTATAGATTTCCAAATAATCATGTGTGCGCAGTGCCTCTCCCTCAATTTTATTAGGAATAATCTCTCTCTCTCTCTCTCTCTCTCTCTCTCTCTCTCTCTCTCTCTCTCTCTCTCTCTCTCTCTCTCTCTCTACCTACCTA
The DNA here is from genome assembly GCF_036898095.1 of Palaemon carinicauda. Lineage (NCBI taxonomy): Eukaryota > Metazoa > Arthropoda > Malacostraca > Decapoda > Palaemonidae > Palaemon > Palaemon carinicauda. Next base: position 98,592,735 of record NC_090736.1, read on the forward strand.
GCGTGCCCTCAATTTATTCAAATGGAAACCTAATGTCTCTTCATTAAAAGTGCCATTATT
>NC_090736.1:98593294-98600794 GCF_036898095.1 Palaemon carinicauda
TTAATTCAAAGTTTTTGAGTAATTTACATTGCAACTTTTCTCCTCTTAGTCTAAGGTTTATGCATATATAAAAGTTCAAGTCAGGTTGATGTATAATTTTCACATCATTATAATTTTGTCTCAATCTAAGTTTAATCCAGACTCATTTTTTTTCCAGGAACATATTTTTTTATTATGTAAATTCTTTTCAAAGTTTTGTAATTTATAAAGATTATATATATTTTTTGTAAAGAGTCTATTATTCCATTCACCAATTCTTAGAACCAGATCCCGCTCGTATCCTGTTAAGAACCACAGTGAGTTTTGAATAATACCTAAGAGTAATTACCTAGATTAGTGTTGGGTGTACTTAAGAGACCTTTGGATATTAAGTGTTTTACTGTATATACTGCTGTCTAGGAGTTATTCAACTCTCTCAGAATTCATGCATTAATATTCCAAAGTGTAACAGCTTCAACATAAAAGCAAACAAGGGAGGTTAAAATTCAAGAGGTCGAGTAATTTTCAGTAGTAGTAAATATAATATTATTTATTTGGTTCCCAGTCACGAGCTATAGTATAATATATATATATATATATATATATATATGTGTGTGTGTGTGTGTGTATGTGTGTGTGTCAGTGACTCCACCCATAACTGCTATATGTTCATTCATTCCCAATTAAAATTCGTAGTTCCTCAGCAAAACAGCCATTATTCTCCCTGAACCAAATAACACTAATAAAAGATGTGAAAAAAATCTAAATTCAGAAGTAGTTGACTGTCATTTCAATAATATAAACACTGCTAACGAGTCATGGGATCCGTTGAGTGGCTGGACAATACTACATTGGATCCTTCTCACTGGTTACGGCTGTTTCCCTTTGTTTATATATACACTGAATTCTCTGGCTCATTCTCTACAGATTTACTTTTGTCCTCATACGCCATACACATATGTTTTCCATGGCGAATGCCAAACTCTTATCCTGAACAGTGATCCAGTAGTTCTGGATATTATGGAATAATGGGTAGTGAGTTGGCAAAGGCACCAGACACCATTTGAGATACTACCCCTAGAGAGTTATTGGGTTCTTTGACTGGCCATACAGTACGTACAACATTGGATCCCTTTATGTGGTTACGCCTCATTTAATCTCTGCCGACACATACACAGAATAGTCTGGCCTATTCATTACACGTCATACACGTGACAACACTGAAATTACCAACAAATTCTTCCTCACCAAAGGGGTTAACTACGGCACTGTAGTGGTGACATCCCTCTTAATTTGGGTAGAAGAGACTGTCTCTTCAGCTATGGTAAGCAGCTCTTCTAGAAGAGGGACACTCCAAAATCAAACCATTGTTCTCTAATCTCGGGTAGTGCCATAACCTCTCTACCATGGACTCCCACTCCCATGGGTTAGAAATCTCTTCCTTGAGGGTACACTCAGGGACACTAATCTTTCTGTTTTTTCTTCCTCTTGTTTTGTTAAAGTCTATATGGTATATACAGGAAATTTTTATTATAATGCTGTTACTGTTCTTAGAATATTTTATTTTACCTTGTTCCCTTTCCTCACTGGGCCATTTTCCCTGTTGGGGATCCTGGACTTATAGCATCCTACTTTGACAACTAATGTTGTGGCTCAGCAAGTGATAAAAAAAAAAAAATAATAATAATAATAATAATAAAAATAATAATAATATCATGCCCCCCCCCCCTCTCTCTCTCTCTCTCTCTCTCTCTCTCTCTCTCTCTCTCTCTCTCTTTCTGACGATAATAATTATAATAATAATAATAATATTAATAATAATAATAATAATAATAATAATAATAATAATACCGAGGCTTCCCTTCTCTCTCTCTCTCTGATCGATAGCATACTCATTTATAGGGGCTTTATTCTTACTCTACTTATTTTCCTATTAATTTATTATATTACACAAACAATTTTATATTTTTGCTATTTATATCAAGCGGCATTGCACGTTTACATAAATACATACATGCATTCAATATGCACGCACATACACGCAAACATACGTACACAAACATGCATACACACCCACACACACACACACACACACACACACATATATATATATATATATATATATGTGTGTGTGTGTGTGTGTGTGTTTGTGGTTGTGAGGGGGTTGTGTGTTTTTGAGCGTGTTGATATGTGTATATTGGTGAGTGGGTGGAAGTTTGTGTTATTAGGTACGTATTAAACACCTTTTTTAATTATTTCGTAATGTTTTTATCATGTCTTTTCGTGTTTTGAGGTCGTATGGTCTAATGCAAATGAAACCCCTTTAAGCAGGTCAATTACCAGTCAGATTGGAATCTAAATTTCAGGAAACGAGAAAATCCTTCATTTACATTCAAAGAAAATCGAAACGTTTGAAAATTTTACTTTGAAACCTGCTTATTTTATTCGAACCTTCCATAACTCGTACCTACCCTATTAGAACCGCTGATGAAACTTGAAGTATCCTAACTGATCCGAACTAATGGAAACCCACTGAACCTATTCAAAACTTCCTTGTAATACATATTCATTTTTTTTTTTACCTTATTTAGATTACATTATCCTGCCTGCTTTATCAGCCGATTTATAATTTCTATTTTTATACGTTATGTATGATATTTTTGTTCTTTGAATAATATAACAGCAGAGATAGTACTGAAGAATATCAAAGGTCTTAGTCTTCTAAAAACATCCTGGAAATCGGATAATTTTTCTCCCTTGGATAATCCATTACTCCTAAGAAATGGAGTGAATCAGAGCTCTAGCAGGAAATATATTTTTGGTATATGATGGTGCGGGTAAATTTCCAAAAATGGGATTTCCATATCTAAAACCACTGTCATATGAAGTGGTTTTAAAGTTAGATGAGCGTTTGTGTTTCAGACGTTCATGTTGATGGATTAAAGGGTCCCTTATCGAAGGTTGTATAGTTAAAACCATCGAAAATTGTGTATGATATATCGACTATATAGAAAATTTACTAGTATAGACACTGACGGAGGGATTCACTCAATCAAGCGCAATGTTTTTAACATTCCTTTCATTAGTCGAGTGGCCAAAAAACATTATGTCGCTTGTAAGAGAGAGAGAGAGAGAGAGAGAGAGAGAGGTCATTTTGAAAGTTTCACAAGCGACAAGGGATTTTTTTCTTCCTCTACTTTTTTCTTCTCTTTTTTTCGGTATATTTAGGCTTTAAAATAAATTAATAGGAATTATTTTACTTTTATGGAAAGAAAACTTTTTACAATCATTTCCTTATATAAGGTGTTTTTTATTCGTGGAACAGTTATACTGAAAAGATTCCTCTCTCTCTCTCTCTCTCTCTCTCTCTCTCTCTCTCTCTCTCTCTCTCATAAAATATATCTCACCGTTATGTAACTATAAATGAGAGTCTCTCATAAAACATAACTCACCGTTATGTAACTATAAATGAGAGAGAGAGAGAGAGAGAGAGAGAGAGAGAGAGAGAGAGAGAGAGATCCACTTTAACTGCGGGCAAAATAACCAGAGGAAGACATAGTAAACAATCGATAATGTACACGGAGGGAACACGCCACACATCCACTGAGAGCTACGTGTCACTATGGCCAACGCGTGGTCTGGACAAAAAGTCAACGTTAGACGGAATCAGAAATAAAACTTTTTTAGCGTTTGTGCATCCCGGCTCTAAAGCTTTTGCTTCCTTTTTAGTATCTCCGTATTTTCTTTCTTTGAAACTATCCTTGAACTGAATCTTCCTGTAAAATGGTAATCAATAGTGCCTTATAGCATATAGAATTACTTTTAATGGCACTTTTTCTTTCAACATTCCTGTATTTCCTCTTCCAAACCATCTCTCTCTCTCTCTCTCTCTCTCTCTCTCTCTCTCTCTCTCTCTTATAATTTCTCTAAGGGTTATAACTAATGAAACTCTGTGAGACTAGTCAGAAATTTATCAATGAATAAGATCTCAAGTTTCAGTTTTTTTTTTTTCCTTTCAATTTAATCATAACGTTGAGTGTTTCTTTCAAAAGCACGTGTCAGTCCGTCTTATTTGCCAATACGTTTTACTTTTCACGCAACCATATTAGAAAAATAAATATTAAATCAACATTAAAACAGGAATGGAACCAGAAGCAAGCATAATTACAAACAGTTGAGCTAATTACTTTTTAATGAAAAACACCTGTTTTTTAATAAATCACAAACAGTAACTGTATATAAATTCAACATTTTTGGCCATACTAATTCATTCAGGTAGATATATATATATATATATATATATATATATATGGGTAAGCTTCAATTTGTCCTTTAACCCTTGATATGATTCAGTAATTAGGAGGGGCCCTCTAGCAGGAAAATCAAGAGCAACTTGTCCCTCCACTTTCTACATTTATCCTAATGATACGAAACCAATATTAATGACGCAATAATTCCACCCGATTTTCTGCATTTGATTCGAAATTAGTTAATCATATAAAACTGGAAATGCATTATTTTAATCTTCACATTTACTTTCAATTTTTGTAGAGTTAAATGAAAGGAAAAAAGTAAAGACGCCTTTATTGCTTATGTCCATCTGTATTTACTTTCAAGATTTATTCTCAGATTAAAGAAGAACACTTAAGGTCTTATACTCTCTCTCTCTCTCTCTCTCTCTCTCTCTCTCTCTCTCTCTCTCTCTCACTGAAACTCAATATTGATATGGACGAGAATTTTCCTCATCCTTGCTACTAAGGAAACCGGAAAAATAATTTATCCGATTACGAAAATAACCTAAGAGAAGGTCCTCCCCTGTGAAGGTTTATAATCAACTTAGTGTCAGGTGGTATGCCTTTGTACTTGGTGCTTATTAAGAACATATGACCAAGGAGAATCCACCATTCTTAGTCACTTATATGTTTTTTTTTTTTTTTACGGGATCTGTGCAGAGTTAGGAGATTATCTATAGTGTATTTTTTATAAATACAAATTTTCTACACACACACTCATATATATATATATATATATATACACAAACATATATATATATATATATATATATATATCTATCTATCTATCTATCTAATTATATATATATATATATATATATATATATTTGAGTTTTGTATGGTCTATAGACGGTGTTTTACATCTATATATACCATCACCATCATCTCCTACGCTTATTAGATTTCGCCAGTCGTCTCTATCTTCAGCTTTTAATGCAATAATTTTCCATTCTTCATTTTTGACTTCACGCTCCATAGTTCTCAGTCATGTAGGTATTGGGCTTCCAAGTATTCTAATACATTGTGGAGCACAGTTAAATGTTTAGTGAACTAATCTTTCTTGGAGAGTGCGAAGAGCATACCCAAACTATCTCCATCTATCCCTCACCATGATATCATCCACATAATGCACCCTGGTAAATTCTCTTATAGTTTTATTCCTAATCCTCTCCTGTCAAATAACTCCCAATAATCATCTGAGAGCTTTGATTTCAAAACTATTGTATCTGTTGGATATAGTATCATTGTCGTACCATGACAGATATATGGCCTGATTTTAAATGCAATTTCAGGTGATTTAATTTCTAAATCATAATTTACCTAGCCATTTTATGATTTTCTTTTTGCAGTCTTGCATTCACCTTCAATTATAAACATCCTGTATTAAAGCTCATGTTTCATAAACACATGATTGATTATACATCATTAATCCTTTCTCTTCTCAATGATATTTTATATTCCATTGCACATTCCGTTCACTGTTAAAAATCTGCCGTAAGAAAAACGGTAAAAATATAGGAATAGATGTTGCCAGACATTTGTTGTTTTACAACCGGATATATTAACGTTAAGGAGTGATATTACGGTCACCAATCCTTAAAAGGTAATAAGAAAGTAGAGTAAAATACGGTTGGCTTTATCTTTCTGAAATGTGTCAGAAACCAGTATATTTTAACTGAGAATTTCCAATCAAAATTATTGTTATCATTATATATGTATATATATATATATATATATATATATATATGTATATATATGTATATATATATATAGGAAAAGGTTGCCTGTCCATTCAAAAAGTCATGTTATCCTTCAAATACATAGATTCCAGAAAATATATAGGAAATATCTTATTTATATATATATATATATATATATATATATATAAATAACTTGATTACGAAACTTTCAATGATTATTTTTTTCTTAGGCGATTTTTTTTTATGAGCTGTACAGCGATAAATATGCTAACACAACCCTTCTATCATCTAATGCAACAGCATACGATGCTCGTGTAAGTAATTTATGATTATTCTGTCTGCTGGTAAATTAATTTCACAATAAAGAGATTAAATCTACACACACGCACACGGACACACACACACACACACACATATATATATATATATATATATATAATGGAAGGCTCAGCTGCAGTTGCAAATATTGATGATGTGTTAGACACCTATCAACAAATTAGTAATACCATTTCTAAATTATTTTTATGATTCTATGTAACATATCAACTAAATCAAATACCTGTCAACCTATAGGGTACAAAAAATAACTAAGTCTTAGTTATTTCTTGTAGCCTAGTTACTAGGGTAACCAGGCCCATCCTTTCATTTCAAAGTAACCAACTATATTAATGTTAAAAAAAAGAAAGAAAGAAAAAACGTTCAATGTGTAGACTTCAAAACTCTATAACAGAGGCATTAATTTAATAACTGTTTCATAAGGGTGCATCGTTGTTTCTGAACACAGATAAAATTATTCTATTGTTTTTCAATTATTTAAGAGGCGCTTCGGGATTTCAGATAAATTCAAAGGTGATTTTAATATTTACGCGCCCAACTATGGATCTAGTAAGTACTTTTCACATATAGAAAATGAATATTTCCATAGCAGAAGGAAAATATATATCCAAGTAAGCAAGTTATGTACCAGCCAATCTTATGTGAGTAGTCAATTGAGAGATTATGTTAATGCCTTGACAACTACAGACTAGAAAATATCACCCAAATACAGATCTGGTGAAATTTAGAATGAAAAGTTACTAGAAAATATGTTGGAGAAAGCAAGCAAAAAGTATCTTTATTTAGTTTTTGAGCAAAACTAAACAAATCGGAAGATAGCAGAACTGGACACCATTTCTCGGCTTGCAGCTATTGGAAATTGAAACATTAAAAAATAGCACACAAGTTTTTTTCTTTTTGTTTCTGCATGGAGCTCTCTTCCCCCTAAAAAAAATTAATAACTCACAGGTAATAATGTAGATAAGCCTTGATTGTCTAATTCCTTATATACAATTATCACTAATGAAAATCTTATTATTTTGCAACGTTGGTGTGGAAAATGTTTGCCCTTTCTAATATATCGGTTAAAATAAACCATGTTACCGTCTGCAAATGTAAGCCCAAGAATAAATTATAAAAGTGCAAATTTGTTTGTTCATGGAAATAGTTGAGCATTCGTGCAAAAATATAATTCAGGTCAGATATTCTGCATG
>NC_090736.1:98610794-98615794 GCF_036898095.1 Palaemon carinicauda
TAGAAATAGCACATTTCGCCCTGGGCTAATTATAGTTCCTGGTATTCTTATAATCTAAAAATTAAGTAAACAAAAAACTCACAGAATAGGGTTATTTAATTATCATTACGCTTTTGTGTATTGAAGGAAAAGCAAATATTTTCAAACCTCATTATTATTATGGGATTAGTTACCTGAACAAATATATTGTGTAAGTAAATGTTTTTCTTTTTTCAAACTAGAATTTGAACATTATGCAACATAATGCAATGATCTACAAATGAGATAATTATTTATATATATATATATATATATATATGTATATATATATATATATGTATATATATATATATATATATGTGTGTGTGTGTGTGTGTGTGTGTTTGTATATACATATATAATATATATATATATATATATATATATTTATATATATACATATATATATATATATATATATAATATATATCTGTGTGTGTATATATATATATATATATATATATATGAGAGAGAGAGAGAGAGAGAGAGAGAGAGACCTGAGGTGAGTATCTAATGTGAAAGTTTTAAATACCATTTCAACAAATCCAACAAATATATATACCGTAAAATTGTGTCAATTGAAAATATGAGGTAAGCTGTGAGTATGAAACTGATAAGACTATAGAAAATTCCTTAGAATCAGAACACATTTAAAGTATGTCACAAAAACTACATACACAGAACAAGGAACTGATATAAATAGTTCTGAATACTCATCTATGGCAGAGAAGTAACTTTTTAGTTAAAAGGACGCGTGCATAAGACAGTTGTAATCACTCAACTTTGAAAGGAATCATTACCAACATGAAAGATAATTTAGTATTGCGTTAAGTAATGACCTAACATAACATCAATTTCAGCTAACAGTGACTTTTAGGGACTAGGATTATTTTTTTTTTTTTTTATCATTTAGTTTATCATTACGATTGTTATTGTCATAGGTATCGTCATCATCATCATCATCATCATCCTTATTATTTTAATCTTGATAAGACACGTGTCCTTTGAACAGAAATTTTGCAATAAATATCATCATTATTATTACAAGATAAGCTACGACCCTAGTTGGAAAATCAAGATGTTATAAGACCAAGGGTTCCAACATGGAGAAATAGCCCAGTGAGATAAGGAAATAAATAAACGATATGAGAAATAATGCACAATTAAGATAGAATATTCGAAACAATTAACCTTATCAAAACAGATATTTCATAAATAAACTATAACAAATACTTATGCTGTGGCGGGATGTTGCAAAACAACCCCCACACCCTTGAATCACTCTAAACAGACCAATGTCTCCTCAATACAACCTTTCCCCTTACGTTATCAGCAGCGGGACTCTTGGACAAAAGGACAAAAAACAAAACAAAACAACCTTAAAACTATATATTTCTTACTAACTATAATAAATCCAACCAAAACCATCCACATTCAAAATACTTAAAACTAATCATAAACAATATTAAATATCAAATCGTAACACCATTCAAATAAACGAAAAAAAAAACTAACAAACTTAAATTACACCGCACACCAACACCAAAAATAAATATATATATGAATTATCTTGTATAAATATTATGGGTCACCAACACTGTAGCCACACACAAGCCGGACTGTCTTTACGGCACACTAACACAACTCTGTGTTTAACAGTTCACTGGGTGGCAATTTGCCACAACTACTTCCCTGATTGGGTCGTGGTTATTATTAGCACCACCATCATCATCATCATCATCATCATCATCAACAGCAATCTGGATTTGATTCGGTCCGGGTCATCAACAATCGTACAAATCAGAGTGGTCGTATCAAATTCCTTATTACAAGCCAATTCGTCAACAATCACTAAATCCACTTTAAAAAATCGCTCTCCAAAGGAGGAATCACGGCCTGCAGAAATAAAAAAGAAAAACACTTACGAACACTCCTAACTAACTGAACTATCGCACTAAAATCAAAGATAAATAATAAATTGTTCCTATCATTCACAATCACGACAACCAAAGATAAACAAAACTGTTCTTACTGTTAAAATAAATAAACACTTCCACGCTGGTAAATAATAATGATAATCCAGCATTCAAACGCAACTGAATCGAGCAGCAGTCAAATCAAAATAAGCATTCACCCAAGACATTCACCACTGTCGTAACCTAACTAAAAACATAAACAAACAATCTCATTTGTACAAACAGTCTTTCTCACCACAAACAATCGATACACTAACTACTCTCTCTCTCTCTCTCTCTCTCTCTCTCTCTCTCTCCTCTCTCTCTCTCTCTCTCTCTCTCTCTCTCTCTCTCTCTCTCTCTCACACACACAGGATTTGGCAAAAAACAAAAATTAAAATAAAACAAAAATAAATCCTCCACAATGCCAGCCTGTTCAACATGAAACCGATGGCTGGAAGTTTGAAAAAAAAAAAAAAACATAAAGTTTGAACTTTTGAAGTTCAAAAAATTCAACTACTTGATTATTAAGATCATACCACAACTTGGTCACTGTTAGAATAAATCTTCTAGAATTCCGTTAAGTACTGAGCCGTATGATGGAGAAGGCCTGACTATAAAAATTACCTGCTTGCCTAGTACTATGAACAGGATGGAATTATCCGAGATCTGAATGTAAACGATGATTCTGAGAAATCAGGAATCAGGAATAAGAAATTCAATAGCCCGTAACTTCCTGTCCAACAAATTAAGATGAAAATCAGCAGCTAAAGGCTAGACAGGAGAACAATACTCGAAACAAGGTACAATGAAAGAATTAAAACAACTCTTTAGAATAAATTGATCACCAAAAATCCTTAAATACTTTCTTAATAAGCCTTTTTTAGGTAATTGACGAAGACACTGACCTAATGTGTTTCTCAAAAGTAAATATGCTGTCATGAATCTTACCTAAAACTTTAAAACAGTTGTACAAAGTTAAAGAAACATTATCAATGCTGAGATCCGGGTGTTGAGGAGCCACTGACCTTACAATCATACTTTAAGTTTTGTTAGGATTCAACTTCATGCCCCATAATTAGCACTATGCTTTTATTTTAGGTAGATCTACATTCAGGAGACGGCTTTGATGCAATGACTGTAGCATCATCTTCATATATGAAAAGCTTATTTTTAAGCTAAAAACATTATCATGTGTATATATTAAGAAAAGTAATGGGCCAAGAACAATACCCTGAGAAACACCTCATATCAAATTTCTTTATTGAGTATGGTGCGCATCAACAACGCCTCTTTGCGATCAATTGCTTAGAAATTTAATAACAATGTTAAGAAATGACCCATCGAGTCTCAACTGTTTGAGTTTGAAAATAAGGGCCTCATAAAAAACTTGGTCAAAGGTCGCACTAAAATCAAGGTTAATCTTGCGAACTTCCTGACCACAATCAATGGATTTTGTGTACAGCATTGGAGATTGTAAGAAGGGCATCACATGCTCCAAGGCCTTTACGAAAACGAAATTGCAAACTAGGGAACAGATGATTAACATCAGCAAACCTTTAAAGACATTTTGCCACAAGACGTTCAAAAACTTTAGATAATATGGGAATCATGGAAATTGGGCGGTAATCCGTTGGACTTGAACTACCACAAACACATACAGGAGTAACATTATCAATTTCGAAATAAGAACTTAAACCTCTTGTTATTGCTAACTTGTGCAAAATAACTGATGACTTTGGAGCTAAGAAATATGAAGTCTTTATAAAAAAGAAAGGAAAAAGGCCGAAATAGAACGTAGGTTCATGCCTTCCTTCATCATTGGTGAGCTTTGATATTTTTATTAAAAGGCTGATAGGAGAAATATATAGTAAAACAGATATTCACAAATTCCTTACCATTAATATCAAAGCAAACAGATATGTTATGATTATTGAATGATATAATTAATCAAATAAAATAACAGATTCGGCTAATCTATTTTCTTAAATGCTAGACTTAATCTGCCTAATAACACCTAAATCTTGTCTTGTTATTTACTTATTATATGGTGTATTCATATAAGCTCCAACCTTACCTAACGCTACCCAGTGTCCCGACCCCAACCCCCAAAACTGCTACATCCGTTAGCCTTAGTCGGCAGGTGCGTTGGCTCTTGCGCAATTGATTCTCAAGGAATAATCCGTGGGCTGAGGGAGCTCACCTTGCAACCCCCCCCCCCCACTTAAAATTGACAAAAGTGCATTTAGGTTGTAGCATTTGAACCATATTTTTATTTTTTTATTGTTCCCATTGAAAAAATAGGGACTCACTAGCACTCCTCGGCCACTTTATTTGAAGACATCATCGAATTTTGCAGCTGCCAATTTTTTTTTTAGGGGAAACCTAATTAGACATAACTCCGGACTGAATCGTCAGAGAAAGATAACTGACATATCAAAATGTTTGCTTTGGGTCTCTCTAACAGATAAAATAGACAATTTGCAATTATGTTTAATAATTAGGTCACCAGAGGTCAAAAGGTCACCAAATTTGGGGTCAAGTGAAAATTTTAGGCACCTCCATAAATGTAACCCCAGGACGAGCCAGACCAATATCTGATGACTTTTTCTGCCCTATTTTATCTCTAGAAACCTCAAGAAATAGAATGATACCCAGTAAGTGTACTTATTGGACAAATCATGGAAATGAGATGTTATGTAAAAAGGTAAATTTTCAAATTTGTCTTTTTTTTTTTTTTTTTTTTTGCCTCAAAATCGTAAAAAACGGATAAACCTCATAACTCTTCTTATAGAGGGGCTACGGAAATTATTTCGGTGTGTTTTCCTAGGATTTGGGGGGTCAAAGAATTCAAAAAAAGCATTCTCAACAATGTCAACTAATTATATCATGCTGAAATTCAAGATGGTCGCCACTCTGGATGCCGTAATATTGACTTGGCTATAACTCTCCATGAATGCAGCAAGAGAGATAATATTCGTGTCCTCACCCAGGTTCTTGAGATTACAGCATCCAATAAAAGCAGTC
>NC_090736.1:98620794-98628294 GCF_036898095.1 Palaemon carinicauda
ATGGGCTTGAGGTCTTTTAGCAAAGAAGGTTTGATTAACGGCTTCTAAACGATGCAGTGCCAGACACCTGAATCTGGGAAACAATAGTGGCCCCGTTTTATTGTCAGAGTGATAAATTCTATGTTTGGCGGGAACCGTGGTCGTTTGACAATGTTCAGTACGGACGACTTCCGGGTACAATATGAGGAGGAGGGCATAGGTATCTTAGGTGTGCTGATGTGGAGTATAAAGTAAGAAGTGGCGTGCTGAAGAGGTGGCAACGAGTATGTGTCTGCGTTGACTAAATATAGATATACCACATCAACCAGGAGGTAAAAATCAGTAATGGTAATATTACATCAGCAACGAGACTGTTCCTATGATATTTGCCACTTCCAAATGATAGTGTGAGCTTCTTGTAACATTTGGTGGGGATATCAGATCCCTTGGCTGCTACCAGGTGGACATCAGAAGGCTTAGAATGACTATATCAGGTCCTGGAGAGTATCATTGGTGGAAAACTGCATACTTGTACCTCCATAATGCAAAGAGGAAAGATCAGTGACAGGAGAGGAAACCACTACAAGCAATGGTCATCTTGAAAGTTTTTTTCTCCATTGACAACCGTCTACGCATATATTCCCAGTATCCCCGAATGTGGAGTGACAGTACCATATCTGCGGCATATGGATGTCAGTAAGTGGTTGTAGAGGTCGTTCATTGTAGCATAAATGAAGGGTGGGATATATGTGGTCGGCGGCATTGTCAGTGCTCAAGGATGTCACAGTGCTGGTGTCTGTCTTACTGTATTCACATTAGCTTCTGTCAGTGCTGAATAGTTGTCCACTTAGTCAGGAGTGGAGACATTGATGGAGATCTTGGATGTTGCGAAGTGACCGTCCATTGGGCTTTGACCTCGGTATCAATATCCGTAATGGCGGCATATTGTAGTTCGGGTAGGTATTGTATCCAAAGGGTACAATGTAGGCTTACTTCCCAAGGAGAGCTGTCTTTGGCAGGTTGCAGGCAAGCAATACTGGTCATATTAGGTTGGCTATGGCACCAGCCATCCGTCAAGATACTACAGCTAGAAAGTTATGGGGTCCTTTGACTGCCAAACAGTTCTAAACTTGATCCTTCTCTCTGGTTACAGTTCATTTTCCCCTTGCTACACAGACACTGAATAGTCTGGCCTATTCTTTACATTTTATCCTCTGACCTCATAACCATGACAACACTGAGATTACCAAACAATTCTTTATCACCCAGTGTGTTACTGCACTGTAATTGTTCAGTGGTCGCTTTCATATTGGTAAGGGTAGAAGACACTCTTTATCTAGGGTAAACAGCTCCTGTAGTAGAAGGACACCCAAAATCAAACCATTTTTCTCTATTATTGGCTAGTGCTATAGCCTCTGTACCATATCCTTCCACTGTTTTTGGTTAGAGGTCTCTTGCTTGAGGGTATTCTCGGGCACTCTATACCATCTTCCTCTTGTTTTGTTTAATTTTTTATAGTTTATATAGGAAATAGTTATTTCACTGTAGTCATTGTCCTCAAAATATTTTAATCTTCCTTGTTTCCTTTCCCCACTGGGCTATTTCCCTGTTGGAGCCCCTGGGCTGATAGCACCATGTTTTTTTCCAACTAGGGTTTTAGCTTAGCGAGTAGTAATAATAATAATAATAATAATAATAATAATAATAATAATACCCCAAGAGCGTGTGGAGCCTTTTGGTACCCAAATCGCTGTTGAAAGAACTGGAAAAGCCTGGCTATACGGAGAGCTGATGACTGATGATGGTGAGTAGTACTACAGGAGGTTTTGTTTGATTGGGTCATACGCTATTGAGGCTTCCACTCAATAGCAAAGGCAATCAGAGATTTCTCTGGAAGTATTCTTGGGGATCGCCACGAGGACATAGATTGCTTTGCTGTTGGATTCGAAACCAGGCTGATTAGGGGCCATTGTTCGTGGAGGGGTTGTGTTAAAAATTCACGATCAGTGAACAGCATCGTAAAAAGTGTAGGGTGCAGCAGTGGGCAAAAATGATTTGGAGAGCTGATCCTCTGGTAGTCACCAATCATTGCAAGGTACCTGTTAGGTACTAACATGAGAGTGAGATGAATGTAATTGATTTTATTCATCATTATAACAAGCTTTAATACAAACATATATGGGTAACAGTGACACGAAAATTCGAACAATATTAAACATGCAAGGCCAAACTTGAACAAGTTTAAGCGAGAGAAAAAAATAATGTTACAGTGTATGAGAGAGTATAAAACATGAAATATCTATAAGGTACTTGAAACCGCAGCGGCCGGAGAATAAATAGTAAAGCTTCACCCAAGGTTCTTTAATGGGAGAGGTCGGCTCATCAGCAAGCGAAAATACGTTCCTCTGCGCATGACGTCACACTTCGAGTACTCTCTCTTGACAGCATTGGCTGATATGTATACGTAGTAACACGATACAAGGATACCTTTCCAAAATAAAAAATACTTAATATTTTTTTTTATTGATTTTTTTTTTAATCAAAGTACAGATTATTCTTATGACAGACCATATATCAAAGTTTAATAATAACCTGATGCTTCTAAACATCGTCATAGGGTATAGAGGTATCTTACAAGGAAACACAAATACTGTAATGTATTGTCTGTCACTTATCCTTAACCAAAAAGGTATAGATTAACGTAGAGAAAGTTGTCCTTGGTACTAAATCCTACACAACACGTTAAGGATTAACAGAACAAAGATGGCAGTTTAATAGTGATGGAATTCAAGACAATCTTGATTCAATTTCCGTGTCATAATAAAAGAAATGTCATGACTGTTTCAGCATGTTATGTAACCCAATCATTGAGTGACAAGATAATATCACACCTTTTTGGAATTTGTAAAGGCTATTTAATTTTGGATTTTTTACCCTCATTCCCAGCATAGCATCAACCATTCTTTGTAGAGCACTTTTCTGGCTAACCAAATCTCTTCCAAATGCATTGAGGGCTTTTATGTCTCCTAACATCATACAGAAATTCATGACATCGAACCATTCATTCTCTGTAGCTATAAAATCGGCAGTTTCCTTTCAATTCTTGCTCTCTAATATGCCCCTTTCTCCTAAAAAATACAATCCCTTAGCACATGACTGAAAGCAGCTGTGCATCACACTTTATACTCTGTCTTTGTAAGCCGCTTACATTGATAAGTGTATGTT
Organism: Palaemon carinicauda; assembly: GCF_036898095.1. Classification (NCBI taxonomy): domain Eukaryota; kingdom Metazoa; phylum Arthropoda; class Malacostraca; order Decapoda; family Palaemonidae; genus Palaemon; species Palaemon carinicauda. Next base: position 98,623,999 of record NC_090736.1, read on the forward strand.
AATTTTCTTTAGCTCTTCAACTTCCTCTACTTGTTTAATTCTACTTTTTTTGGAACTTTCTTCAGGCTGTGGAATAATTCCTTGAATTTTGAACAGAGACTTCTGGAGAAACTTCACTAGTATCTGAATGGCAATTCTCCATTTCACATAACATTTCCTGGGCTGTCCTCTCGAATCCTCGCTTTATGGCTCGTGCATATCTCTTCTCTTCCTTTTCAGATACACTTTTATCTGAAATGACAGTGTTGAATTTCAGATTTTATGAAGTCAACAACAATTTATATTTTTTGCGACCTTAGATGCCATGATGCAAGAAAACCTCAAATCAATCAATTAAAGAGCACAAAAACTGAATATTTTTTATATATTTAATGGTCACATAAAGACAACGGTAGAGGGCTTTAATATGATAGACTAGTACAATTTACTTTTCGTAATCCAGGTGTCACAGCCAGTAAAATGTTTTAGGAAAATAAAGTCGAAGGGAAGAAATGTATCATGCAGGTTTTTGGCAAATTGCTCAACTTATAACTTACCATTAGGTAAAAAAAAAAAAAAAAGTGTGTGTGGTGGGGGGGGGGGGGGTTGTTAAATTAAACAGCCTCTTCCTTCAGTGTACGTTGATTTTTGGAGTTGTCAATTCCCAGAAGTCGGTACTTCATGTCATCAGCCTAGTCTTCTCCTTTAAAATGTACTGAACAAATTAGAGCACGCTTCCAGTTAATATCGTCTGCGCATTTGCAAGCATGCATCCATTTCTTCTTCGTATTTTCTTTTTTTGTGGAACTAAAATATCGAATACCCATATTAATGGTCTTTTTGCTATTATTATGGCATCCAAATACAGCACAAATGGAAGGCATGGATGCAGGAAATTATTAAACATGACCAATATCAAATAAGACTATCTCTAGTCAGGTCAAACCTCAGCTACCAGTTCCGTAAATGACGTCACAAAAGCTCCTTCCACGTGTGCGTACTTTGCCGATGAGCCGACCTCTCCTAATAAAGGACCTTGGCTTCACCCATAAGTTTTTCCCATGCAGCGAGAATACGATAAAAGGATTGTCTTCATTTGGACATTTTAAATATTTTCATGAATATCCGACTGTATTTCTAATTTTATATAAAGGTTGACATTCGTAATTGCAGAGTGTATGATTGTTTTATTAACTATCGGTTGCCTATTATATTTGGTGGGGATATATTAACTTCCAGTAAGACGGAATTTTACTTTGGCAATATTTTGGCAACATGCGGCATGCTGCATTGTCCGATAGGACAAATGTGTTTCAAATTGTCTATTAAATTTCTTATTCCTGATCTACATATTAGTCTCTGGCACCATCGTTCAATTAGTTTATTATGCATATTGCATAATATCTTTTATAATTCCAACCATCCTTTACATCCAGATCTTCTCGGACAGTTCCATCCTCTTCGTAATACAAGGTATGAAGTTAATTCTATTAGACAGGTCTTCGCCATTATCAGGCTTAATACTACAGTTTTATTCCAGCTGTGGCCAAGTTGTGGAATGATCTTCCTAACCGGATAGTTGAATCAGTAGATCTGCAAAAGTTCAAATTCGCAAAAAAATGTTTTTATGTTAAACAGGCTTACATAAGTTCTTTTATAGTTTACATATCAAATATCTGTTTTAAAGTTGTAAATGTTTTTGAAATATTCTATTTAATTTTTATTTCTTCCTATGTCGTTTATTTATTTCCTTATTTACTTTCCTAACTGGGCTACTTTTCCCTGTTGGAGCCCTTGGGCTAATAACATCTTGCTTTTCCAACTATGTAGCTTAGCTTGTAATAATAATAATAATAATAATAATAATAATAATAATAATAATAACACACGGAATCATATAGCATGTGCATGTGTTACCTGCTTCCAGTATCAACATGTTGCCTATCTTACCTGACGTATGAGACAAGATTGAACTTGTTGCCTATTGATCAACATCTGATCAGTCGCGGAAGGATCCGATGTTTAAAGCATCAAGATGTACTATTGGTCCCAAGAATAAAAGAAAAAACAGTGCAATAATAGGAGAATACAGCAATCATGTTGTTTTATGGAAAATGGGTATGCGGGTATGGAAAAATAACCGTTAAACTAGACACACTACGCGGTTTACCCGAGAAATTTAGCGGTGATATATATATATATATATATATATATATATATATATATATATATATATATATATATATATATATATATATATATATATATATGAGAGAGAGAGAGAGAGAGAGAGAGAGAGAGAGAGAGAGAGAGAGAGAGAGAGTCAGGAATAATGCATTCTGTCTCTGCCGTAGGTACAAATGCCTAACCCAAAGGGAATCCTGTACCTTTGATAGAAGTAATTGATTACCTATAAAAAGTTCTCTCTTCGACAATGGATTTTTTTTATTCTTTTATTTATTTGGCGATCCTACATCACTAAATGTGCAGAGGCAGCAATCGTCTACTGAGACACCATGTCCGCAACTTACTGAGTTTTTTGTTGAATTTTTGGAAAAGGGTTTATGCCATTCAACTGTTAGCATGTGCCATACTGCAAGAAAAAAAGGTGTTGCATCATCGAAGTGTACATGTATACTGGTGGAAAGCCTCAGTGGAATCCCGCGAGAAGGGCCACCGAAGAATGCAACATGACCTTGAAGTAAGCCACCAGCCAACTGATACCAACACACTGATGTTTCCGTCCAGTCAAAGTATGTACAGTAAACGTAAGCTCAATGTCCTTAAAATCACAGTCCCAGTAGCAGTTAGGAATATTGCTTTATCTTTATTATAATATGTATGGCATTGTATTCATAGCCTAATAATAATATTCCTGACTGCGTAGGGTCTTTAATTACGCTACGCTAAGAGAGAGAGAGAGAGAGAGAGAGAGAGAGAGAGAGAGAGAGAGAGAGCAAATTGTGTATATACTTCACAAATTTTACATAATGATGTTAAAGTCATGAGCTGAGATAACATTTTATTTTATTTTTTTTCTCTCTCTCTCTCTCTCTCTCTCTCTCTCTCTCTCTCTCTGTATATTATATATATATATATATATATGTATTATATATATATATATATATATATATGTATATATATATATATATATATATATTTCAGTACTGCATAGAAATATTAAGAAATTATGCAAGGATGTAATGTAATTATCTTACATATAATTGAACACATACTGGCTTATATTGTATATCAGATTAATTACCAATGTAAAATCTACTATGTATTTCTTTAGTAACATATTGGATGGAAATGTACCTATTAGTTTTGAAATAGGTTTTACACTGATTAAGATTTGTTCATAATAAGAAAGTTTCAATAATAGAAATTATAGTCCCACAAAGGACACAGTTTGATATATGAAGATGTTCTTATCCATACCATTGTCTTATTAGCGAGTAAGATGTATTTTTTTGAACAATATATTCTCATAAGACTTAGCCATAGAGTATTTTAAGTTTATTTAAGTTGCTATTTTATTCAGAGTTAGAATTAGTAGCAAAAGTCCATAACATACGCCAAGGGGTTAGTACAGGATTCAGTACTTTACACATTTTTTACCTATCATAGTGTGCTGTATATATGTATATATATATATATATATATATAACATATACACGCACACACACACACACACACATATATATATATATATATATGTATATATGTGTGTGGATATATATATATATATATATAGAGAGAGAGAGAGAGAGAGAGAGAGAGAGAGAGAATTAAAAACCCTCAAGTTCCAGGGACTGAAGATATATTATGTCAACATTTTTTTACCAGTTGCTTCACCTATCACACAATTATGATTCTGCAATGTAAAGCATAGAATCAGTTGTACCATGAAAAAAATATTAATGGAATACGCAAAAAGATCTATATATATATATATATATATATATATATATATGAAATTCACCATCATCATCATCTCTTCCTGTTCCTATTGACGATAAGGGCCTCGGTTAGATTTTGCCAGCCGTCTCCATCTTCAGCATTTAATTCAACTCTTCTCCATTCATTATCTACTACTTCACGCTCCATAGTCCTCAGCTATATAGGCCTGGGGTTTCTATCTCTTCTAGTGCCTTTTGGAGCGCAGCTGGATGTTTGGTGAACTAAATTCCATTAGGGAATTCGTAGAGCATGCCCAAACCATTTCCATTGTCATCTTATCATGATCTCATCCGCATATTGCGCTCGAGTAATCTCTCTTATAATTTCTTTTTTAATCCTGTCCTGCAATTTAAC
>NC_090736.1:98635794-98640794 GCF_036898095.1 Palaemon carinicauda
GCTGTACATTTTTTTTTTTTTCCAAATGTCTAATTTCCAAAAGTGCCGCTATAGATACTTCGCAACTATTTTATAAATTTTTAAGGTTTGGAAGTTAATTTTATGTTTTTAGGATGGTGAATTGATCTATGGGGTGTCTGAATCGATTTAAGGTCTTTTCCTCTGACAATGTGATTGTAAAGGATTTCTCCGGTCAAATGTATGAATTACATCTCTCGGCCATCTTCAAGGAATTTTTGTGATATTAATCGTGTTTAGTACTATGGAATTTTATGTGTGGTACAGGTTACGATATTTATTTTCTATCAAGCTTTATCTTTTAATCACACAAAGAGTTTACTTGCATAATACACAATACCCACTAATAATACCGTGATCATCTCCAGCAGCTTAAACATCACAATTCTCATTTATATCATTTTGCTTTACATCCCATTTCTAAGTCAACAGATTCATGCATAACAACCCACTGCTAAATATTCAAAATAAATTGAAACCTATTTTACTACACTTACAGTTTCCACCTTTGCAACAGGATGCCATAACTAATTTCAGGACTTCATCTTGGACAAATTTGGTACAAGATGAGACTCCCGGGTTTGAAAAAAAAGTCCCCTTTTCCTTTCTTGTCAAATATAATACTTCCAAGGATATCCTCAGGATGTTATTCTGGATCAATGGGACCAAAAGCAATGGATATTGATTACCAATGTTCGGTCTGCTCTTGTGATCAGCTTTAGATTGTTTTACTTATTCTCTATCATATGTAGATTTTGGCGATTCCTTCTTGATCATATTCTGAAGACTGTTTATAAGTTGCTCATAATTAGCAAACAGGGTGGCCAGGTAATCATGAAGCCCCTGATTATAAGCTGACCACAAGTAGTGAAGCTGAGTACCCAGGTATTCATTTGGCAATTGTTGACAACCAACCAAGACACTTATCGAAAATGTGGTCTGAATAAACGGCTCATTAAGATCTCGTTATTTAGTCCTGGGATCAAACGAAGCCTACAGTCACTGTTCATCTTCATCAGATACTCAGGGATCAGAGAAAGAAGATGATGACCATAGTACAATCCATATTATGTTTTTTTTTTTTTTTTGAGGGGGCGGGGGTGTAGGCATTCAGTTGCTGCTTAACATGGTAACATGTTTTAAGTAGTTGCAGTCTTTACAGAGAGATTTTGTTCATCTTTATCAACAACGAAAGCAGTTATGTTAAAGACTCGTATGATGTGGTTATCAGTCCACAGTTTTGTTTTGCTTGTCATTCTGACAAGACATTAAATCATTCAGTTGTATGATATCAAGGCTACTTTAGAAGAGATGGCAAAGTATTTCTTCAGCAACCATTCTAAGAGTATGAAAGTTCAGAGGCTAATTCTTACCTGAAACAACATTTTGCTCACTGCCAAATGTTAATGACAGGCGTGTTCAGAGGGTAATTAGCATACTGACACAATGTCTTGAATAAAGGCCATCATCACATGGGTATCCCCTAGTACAGGGATGGATGACCGAGCTACAGTATGATTGGGAATAGAAAAAGATATCAAGTGTTACTTTATATGACTGCTGCTCTACAGTGAACTTCAGCACCGTCTAACCATCCATGCCCACCAAGGTAAGCCTATTCGCTATTACCGTGAGAATGATGGATGGCAATGAAGACATTTTGCTTACGAGTGGAAGGTACACTATTTTAGCTACCAATTCCGGTATCGGGCCTCTTGCACTTGCCGGGCGTGTATTATACCCATTCCACCCCGGCCATCCATCAAGAGTTACCATGCTCTTTTTAAATGTGAAGTCAAGCTCAGAGGAACGGTTAACAGGCCAGCTTTGAGACCAAAGAAAGGCAAGGAACTAAATCTGTTTCACTGCTATATGAGATGGAATTGGAAGCTGTTTGGGCTCATTGTTAGTCACCTAAAGAGCTTTAAAATTCAAAGGTTCATATTAGTGTCCAATTCCCTGCCGGAGGATCATCTTGCATTTATTGGCAAGATTTCCTAAGCTTATTGCCTTCTCAGTATTAGCGTGAATTACAGTGGGAATGGAATGGTTTTTTTTCCTCTCATTTTTTACAACCCGGAGACGATATTTCACAATGAAAGTTATCATTGCAACAATACATTTTATTGCTATATACATAAATTTCCATGGCTAATAGAATTTAATTATAGCGGCAGCAGACATTGTATTCATACAAAAGACACATACGACCTTTATTTCTACTCATAACTACATCAAGTGCAACTTGCATATCTGCTGGTGTACTGTTAATTGTACTTGTGGCCATGTTCCTTATCAAAAAGGGAGAATTATGAAAATTTCTACTCACTTTCACAAGAAGGTTTAAGAGAAGTTTTGCTATAGGGCTCAAAAGTTATATATGATTAAATGTTCACAAAGTAGGCTGTACTCTTTGTTTTTTCTTGCATGATTATGATTCTTTTTGAGTTTTTCTATCTATTTTTACCACTGCTGTATCAAGGTCAACACCCTCATTCTGCTTCAGATGTGCAGGATAATATTTGCCATACCTGGTGATGAATATGTATTTCTTGTTTGGATTATTGCGTTTAAATGCTCATTTTCTTTTTCGGCTCATGTTTTACACTGTCTTCATTGGCAAAAAGTATTAACTCTCTGAGAGTTATAAAAAAGCAACTTACATTTATGTATGGTATTTTGGGTTGTGATATTGAATTAACATTCGACCCTAAACCTAATCTACACCATTTTGTATGATATTGACCTCGGATCAATTCAAATACCTCATAAGTTAATCCAGAAACCTGAAATCGCAATCAGATTGACTCCAAGAACCTAAAATTCTTACAATTTGTTCTTGAGATATGCTACACTTACTGTACGAGGTATTGTCGGCTGCCATCTTTGAAATGGACCAATTAAAAGAATTATACAACCTCACTTTAATGTTATTATCTAGCAATAGTATCTATATTTCCTAAGGCTCACAATGATGTATAAATGTGTACCATTATTTTTTTGAAGGTGTTCAACTGTCTTTATTCCTGATCATATGTTAACAGGGATATGATATTTGTAATGAAGGAAGCCTAGCTCTCGTTCTACCAAAATACAATCCAGGATGTTCTTTTTTTCAATTTCAGAACATCATAGTGATTAAAATTTTGTGACATCAAGCTAATTTTTACTATATCTTCTCTTTCATACTTGGGTCTTGGGTCATAGGAGAAGATACCAAGCGCCATTGTTCTGCATTAAACGGATATACTTCTGAACGCCTGATTCTATCAATATGCCGACTGTACTGTGTTTTTTTTTTATTTTATTTTATTTTTTTTTTTTTTTTTTTTTTTTTTTTTTTTCTCTCCATGTTTCGCTGAGCAATCGTTCATTGTCGATTAGGCTGAAGTCGAGCTATTACCTCAACCAAGGTTATATTTTCGTGTTGGCTCATTTATTTATTTATATCTTTGAATGACTGTGTACATGATTACGTCAAAACTAAGTCAAGGGCAACCGTATTAAATTTTGAAGATGATCTGGATCCGGATTTAATTTTTAGGATCTGGATTTACCTTCTCGACATGTTCAATGATTACGTCAAAATAAATTGATGGATTTTAATAAAATTTCCACTATAGATAAATCTCAGGCTATGGGCGACTCCATTAACTTTTGCAAATGATCCAGTTCCGAATCCAGATTCTAGATTCAGATTTATCTGTGTGTCTGTCTTTCTTTCTCTCTGTTAACGGGATTACGTCAAAACTGCTTGACGGATGGTGACAAAATTCTGACCACAGATAGATCTAAGTTCATGGAGGATTCAATTAAATTTTGGGTAGGGTTCTGTCCACCATAGACCCTTTAGGGGGTACTTAAAGATTCCGGTCTGCTTTCACTGACTACCTCAGAAAAATTTACTTGCGTATAAACTATGAGTTATTTTTATATAGATTCTCTAATCTCCCATTCTGTAGGGAACAAAAAAAAATAAATTGTGTTTATATATATATATATATATATATATGTATTCATATGAATATATTTATATATATATATATATATATATATATATATATTCATATAATATATTCATATATATATAGTTATATATATATATATATATATATATACATATATATATTTATATATATATAGATAGATAGATGTATAGATAGATATATTTATATGAATATATAAATATATATTTATCTACACACACACACACACACACACACACATATATATATATATATATATATACAGTATATATATATATATAAATATATATATATATATATATATATTCTTATAAATATATATATATATATATATATATATATGATAAATTTTGCACATTTTTACGTGTTTTTCATATTCAAATAAGCCATATATATTTTGATATATTAATGTCTGGATTCTCTTAACGACCTCGGGATCAGAGCCCCAGGCGAAATCTCACAAAGACAAGAGCTTGGCTCCGGCCGGGAATCGAACCCTGGTCGGCAAGCTTATATAGACAGTGACTAACCCATTCGGCCACGAATATCTATCTATACATCTATCTATATACCAAGGCACTTCTCCCAATTTTGGTGGGTAGCCAACATCAAAAAAATGAAACAAAAAATGGGACATCTCCTCTCTATGTTCCTCCCAGCCTGACAAGGGACTCAACCGAGTTCGGCTGGTATTGCTAGGGTAGCACAGCACACCCTTCCACATTTTCCTCCACTGATGAAACGTCATAAGGCTGGCTCCCCTACTTCTGCTACCTCCGCGGTTATCCATGGCACCCGGGGAATCAGCAGGGCCTACCGGAACTGCATCACTATCGCTCTTCCTATTTCTAGCACGCTCTCTCGCCTCCTTCACATCTTTCCTCTTATCACCCAGAGCATTCTTCACTCCAACTATCCACCCAAACCTTGGCCTTCCTCTTGTACGTCTCCCATCAACTCTTACATTCATCACCTTCTTTAGCAGACAGCCATTTT
>NC_090736.1:98653294-98708294 GCF_036898095.1 Palaemon carinicauda
GAATATTTTCTTATTGTTTACGCTTATCACTGTTTTTTTTTTTTGTTTTTTTTTTTTTTTTTTTCTAATGCCTTCATTATGCTTATGTTGATACCATGTCTTCGTTTAGATACTTTCCCCGTTACGTTGGTACTTGTTGGCCATTCAACGTAAACTTTTTTTTTTCTTTTTTTTTTCAGAGTTTTACAGGCAGTCTTTATGTTAATTTTAATTTTCTTAACAAAAGAGAAAACTGTGATTGCTATCATTTCCTTTGATTATAATTTTTTGTTTAAATCTGGTTTTTCTTTAATGCATATATGAAAATAAGCATATTTTTACATAGAAAATCTGCTTTTTAATACTTCATTGTTCAAGATGTATTTCTTGTGATATTTTCTTATTCTGCTTATTTCATGCGACAAAAAAAAAAAGATATTATCTGTATTAATTACTGACACAAAAACTCCTAAATACAAACACAATAAAACCAACGCACACACCCACACACGCAGACACACGCACATGCAATGAGATATACACACACACACTCACACTCACATACACACACACATATACACACACACACACACACACATATATATATATATATATATATACATACATATACTGTATATATATATATATATATATACATACATATACTGTATATATATATATATATATACATATACTGTATATATATATATATATATATATGCCTTGTATAAAAATTATGTAGAATACAGTGAGATTAATGATCTTTTTAAGCATACTATGACTCTTACAAATTGTTGTCCGCGATCATTGAACTCTGTTATAGATGACAAGTGGTAAGTCTGATAGTTGACGTGTTGTAAGTCTAAGGGTGAGAACATATTTCCATCACAGTGGTGTTTTCCACAAAATCTAAAAATTCACTCTATTGACAGAGCAAAATAGCATTTACTTGCTGAGACGGGTAACTAGTAACACTCTAGGGATCGCAAGAAGAAGGTACTTGCTGAAGAGTATCGGGCTGTGCAAAGTAAAATCACGAATCTTTTTACAATAAAGTGAAAAAAAAAAACTGTTCCATTGCCTCATTATCTGTTAACAAAAGACAATTAGTGCCCTTTGAAAGAATATGTCAGTTTGGTTATGCTGGTAGTGAAGTTGTCCCTGAAGCCGGTAAAGGGAAAGTTTAAGTGGTTTAGGTATACGAGGAATAACATAGGTGACACTGCGGTTGCAGGAGATGAAAATGAAAGAGCAGTAGGTTATAGTGATGTCGAATAAGAATATAGATGAGAGCAACGAATGCAGGACATAGAAAATAGGTTACATAACCTACCCGAGTTAACAAACAGATAAATAGTTGAACGAGAAGAAGAGCCGCGCAGCCAGAGTATCTCCGACGTACATGAACAATGTTCAAACTCATATGAGTGAAAGCACACACGCACAACCGAGAGAAGATACTAAAAATGTTTTAGTTCGAAAATTGTCAGTACTCAATGCAAATGTTAGGTCTTTTGACGATCTACGGGCTAATGAAGGGTCCCAATCAATCAAAGTGTTTTTGAGTGACCTAGAAGTAGCCAAATATGGGTGGTCAGAAAGAGAACAAGCAATACAAGTTATTAGGTTGCTAGAAGATGCTCCGACAACGGAGGTAATGATTTATCTACAAGACAGTTTAAGATTTTATATTGAAATATAATTGAAAAATACACCTTACCCGATGCAAGAAAAGGGTACATGAAAGAAGATTATATACCAAAAACTCAAGACGGTGAGTCAGTTCTTATCTTTGCAATTCGTATTTCTCGAGATTGTGAATCATTTGTTACACGGAGTGCCAATTTTCCAGAAGGTGATGAAAAAGTAATCGCCTGTAAACATGTTGGCAGATTAGTAAACCTGTATTTATGCTGGTGTTTGTTTGATGACAATCGATCGTTAGTAGATGTAGTGATGGACTTGTAAAATATTCTAGACAGTTTGCCAGAAGAAAAAAAAATGATGGAAAATAACTGCCCCAATTTCGGAAAGGTGGTGGCCACGAAAACATATGCAATGAGGGGCAGGCACCATCCCCAAAATGGGGGAGGGGGAAAACTAAGTCAGCAGGTTAGTAAAGTCTTCAGATGTTGTCAGTGCGAGGAGAGGGGCACCAAGGACCGGAGTGCCCCACCCAAGGATCCCCCGTAGTTACACTTATCCGGCTTACAGTCATCTATCACGAGAGTGCCCAGCGAAAAACAGTGAGGGCGGGAAATCTGTGGCACACACACACCACTCCCTGCCCAACATCCGATGTGGGGGAAGATGAGGGAGATCAATGCTTCCCTACATGATAGTAGAAACAGCAGCTGCGGAAGAAGAGAGAGTGACTACGATGGAGCAGGCACTAGGACCTCCCTTGGTACCCCACCCAACCCACCACCACTACTAGAGACAGGAGCAGGGCCCAGCGGTATTGCATGTGAAGTTGTTAAACCGTGCTGGGAGCCTAATGGGTTGCTCGGAATTTTAGCAGTCATAATTGACCTACCAGATAAGTCCATTAAAGTGCTAATCAGCACAGGAGCCAGCGTTTTGCTTCTTGAACAAGGCATTTCCTCAAACCCTCCACAGTCAGCGGCATCCATCTTCCTCGACACACCATGAGGAAATAAACTACAAGCAAGGCATACAACGATCGTTAACTTTAAGTTGGGATCTGCGAAGTTTGCACATGATTTGTTTGTCTTTCCCGCCTTGGGAATTCCAGGAATCGAGGCTATACTTGGTTTGGATTATATAATTAATAATTAAAGATACATTTGTGGAAAAAAATATAGAATAATAGTAAGAGCAGGAGGGTGCATTTTTCTGATAAAAAATAATAAGAGAGTGGGAAGAAAGAGACAAGTAGGTAAGGTAACAGCTGTATCTGAAAGAGTAGAAGTATTGCCTCGCCAAACACTTACTAGCATATCAGTGACCCCATGTTAGAATCTCCAGGCGGAAACCAAGTTCGTAGTTAAACCCCTTAACAAATGGGCACTCATAGTGTTAGAGGGCGTGTCAGAAATACAGGAGAACATAGTGGATATTACAATAATTAATTTGTCAAATAAAAGAGTTGTGTTAGGAAGTGATTCTGTGTGTGAATTGGAGTTATGTGAAATTACTAATAATAGGATCTTTGGAGCCACAACTCAACCCCACACAGATGAATGCACTCATAACTTGATTATACAAGCACGAAAACTATATCCGCCAGAATATCAACCTCTACCTAGTAATATTTTTGATAGTTATTCCAGTGTAATTACAATTGTAGATGTGTCACCTTGGAAGATTTATTGATTTCCCTTTATCATTTAAATTGGGCAGGCGGAGCCGATCAGGTCAACGCCTTGTAAGGTAACCATCATTTCTAGGAAGAGATAGAAAGGGAAATTAGTAAATTAAGGGAACAAGGGATAATCGTGGAGAGTGAATCCCCCTGGGTTTCTCCAATTTTAGGTGTTAGGAAAAAGAATGGCTCGGTATGATTGAATGCCAGTCACTAAGGATAATGCATTCCGTTGCCTTCGATCAAAGAATTACTCCTGAATGTACATGACTTTAAATATATTACAACTATTAATTTAAAATCTGGATACTATCAAATACCCATCCAAGAAGAGAGTAAATGCAATACGACATTTATAACAAGAGATCAACTTTTTCAGTATTAAAAATGGTACAGGTCATTTTCCCAGGAAAAGATGACGGTGTTGTCTTTCTTAATTGTCCACAATGTTCTTGTTTATTTAGACGACATCATAATTTTAAAAAAAATGGCTCTAAGACATGATAACAATATTCGTAAAGATTTAGATGCATAGGGCCTTAATTGTCTGAAAATAAATTTGTCAAAGTACAATTTTTTCTGTAAACGGGTCCAATTTTTAGGTCATACAATGACCCCAGAAAGTATTCTACCCTGCTCCAGTAGAATGAAAGTAATTAGAGATTTCCCATGGAAGTAGCTGCGTTCCAAAATATTGAAGGTCACCATCAAAATGGAAAACCGGATGTGAATTCACGCGAGGCACAATCAGAAAATGAGATCCCCAAGTGAGAGAGCGAGAGGGTTAGTGGATATGTTAGCGAGAGAGAGAGAGAGAGAGAGAGAGAGAGAGAGAGAGAGAGAGAGAGAATATGTGTGGGTGGCCAACTACATAACCAGGGGCGTCTGGAGGTATTGACCTCATGATGCAGGTGTCATTGATTTAGGAGCTTATTATTATTATTATTATTATTATTATTATTATTATTATTATTATTATTATTATTATTATTATTATTATTACCTAAGCTACAAACCAAGCTGGGAAGGCAAGATGCTATAAGCCCAAGGGGTCAAACAGGGAACAATAACCTAGTGAGGAAAGGAAATAAGGAAATAAATAATCGAAATAAGAAGCAATGAATAATTCAAATAAACTATTTCAAAAACATTAACAACTTTATTATTATTATTATTATTATTATTATTATTATTATTATTATTATTATTATTATTATTATTATTATTATTATTATTATTATTATTATTATTACAGGTAAATATAGCCCAGTGGGGAAAGGGAGCCATGATATAGATAAAATAGATAAGAAGTAATGGAAAATTTACATAAAATATTAAAAAAAATAAAAAACATGTTACAGATAATTTATACATAACTATGAAAAGACTCGTGTCAGCCTGTTGAACATAAAACAATTTCCTGCAACTTTGAACTTTTGAACTTTTACTGATTTAACTACACGATTTTGATGACCTTTCCGCAACTATGAAGAATTATGAAATATATTATGCACCATGCATAAAGAACTAATTGAACAACTATGCTAAAGATTAATATCTAGATGCGGAATAAGACATTTAATAAACTGTGAGTTCCTGTCCAACAAATTAAGATGAGAATCAGCAGCCGAGAACTAGACGGGAGAACAATACTCGAAACAAGGTTAATGAAGGGATTAAAACACTTTCGGAATTATTATTATTATTATTATTATTATTATTATTATTACTATCCAAGCTACAACCCTAGATGGAAAAGCAAGATGCTATAAGCCCAGGGGCTCCAACAGGGAAAAATAGCCCAGTGAGGAAAGAAAATAAGGAAATAAATAAATGAAGAGAACAAATTAACAATAAATCATTCTAAAAACAGTAACAACGTCAAAACAGACATGTCATATATAAACTATTAACAGCATCAATAACAAATGTGTCATAAATAAAATATAAAAAGACTCATGTCCGGCTGGTCAACAAAAAAGCATTTGCTCCAACTTTGAACTTTTGAAGTTCTACTGATTCAACCACCCGATTAGGAAGATCATTCCACAACTTGGTAACAGCTGGAATAAAACTTCTAGAGTACTGCGTAGTATTGAGTCTCGGGATGGAGAAGGCCTGGCTATTAGAAATAACTGCCTGCCTAATATTACGAACAGGATAAAATTGTCCGAGGAGATCGGAAGGTAAAGGATGGTCAGAGTTATGAAAAATCTTATGCAACATGCATAATGAACTAATTGAACGACGGTGCCAGAGATTAATATCTAGATCAGGAATAAGAAATTTAATAGACCGTAAGTTTCTGTCCAACAAATTAAGATGAGAATCAGCAGCTGAAGACCAAACAGGAGAACAATACTCAAAACAAGGTAGAATGAAAGAATTAAAACACTTCTTCAGAATAGATTGATCACCGAAAATCTTGAAAGACTTTCTCAATAAGCCTATTTTTTGTGCAATTGAAGAAGACAGAGACCTTATATGTTTCTCAAAAGTAAATTTACTGTCGAGAATCACACCTAAAATTTTGGAAGAGTCATACATATTTAAAGAAACATTATCAATACTGAGATCCGGATGTTGAGGAGCCACCGTCCCTGACCTACTTACAATCATACTTTGAGTTTTGTTAGGATTCAACTTCATACCCCATAATTTGCACCATGCACTAATTCTAGCTAAATCTCTATTAAGGGATTCACCAACCCTAGATCTACATTCAGGGGATGGAATTGATGCAAAGAGAGTAGCATCATCTGCATATGCAACAAGCTTGTTTTCTAGGCCAAACCACATGTCATGTGTATATAGTAGGAAAAGTAATGGGCCAAGAACACTACCCTGTGGAACACCGGATATCACATTCCTATAATCACTATGGTGCCCATCAACAACAACTCTTTGAGATCTATTACTTAAAAAATCAATAATAATGCTAAGAAACAACCCACCCACTCCCAACTGTTTCAGTTTGAAAACAAGGGCCTCATGATTAACACGGTCAAAGGCAGCACTAAAATCAAGGCCAATCATACTGACTTCCCGACCACAATCAAGGGATTTCTGTACAGCATTGGAGATTGTAAGAAGGGCAACACATGCTCCAAGACCTTTACGAAAACCAAATTGCAAACTAGGGAGTAGATGATTACCTTCAGCAAACCTATTAAGACGTTTTGCCAGAAGACGTTCAAAAACTTTAGATAATATGGGAGTTATGGAAATTGGGCGGTAATCAGTGGGACTTGAGCTACCACAAACACATTTACATAGAGGAGTAACATTACCAATTCTCCAACTAGTGCTAAAAGCTCCTCTTCTTGCTAACTTGCGCAAAATAACAGATAACTTTGGAGCTAAGAAATCTGCTGTCTTTATAAAAAACAAAGGAAAAATACCATTTGGGTCTACACCTCCATAAGCATCAAGGTCCATCAACAGAGCTTTAATCTCACGAGATCGAAAAGCTAAACTAGTTAGTTTAGCCTCAGGAAAACAGGAATGAGGAAGTTCAAGTTTTTCATTACTCTGTTTACTGTCAAAAACATCAGCCAAAAGGGTTGCCTTTTCCTTTGGACAGTGAGTGACTGAGCCATCTGGTTTAAGTAAAGGAGGAACTGTTGCATCTACACCAAAGAGTGCAGATTTAAGGGTAGACCACCATTTATGTTCCTGAGTTGTACCAGAAAGTGTTTCTTTTATGGTTAAATTGTACTCCTTTTCAGTTGAGGCATAAACTCTCTGAGCAAAAGCTCGAAGCTGAGTATAGTTGTTCCAGGTCAAATCTGATCTGTTCCCCTTCCAAAGATGATAGGCCTCCTGTTTCTCCAAATAAGCACGTCTACAATCATCATTGAACCATGGTTTGTCCTTCACTCGATACCTTAGCACACGAGAAGGGATACGCCTATCAATTATGTTGACTAGATTCTCATTCAAAGGGACAACAGGATCTACACTATTATATAATTGTGACCAATTCAAGCACAAAAGATCATGTAAAATCCCATTCCAGTCTGCTTGGGATTTCATATAAATTTTACAAGAATATGATATATCGAGGACAGGCTGCTCAGTCTTCACTAATAATGAAATCAAGGCATGATCAGATGTCCCGACTGGAGAACCAACCTTACTAGTTATAACGCCAAGGGAGTCAGTGTATACGAGGTCCAAGCAATTACCAGACCTGTGAGTAGCTTCATTTATGATTTGCTCACAGCCTGATTCAGAGGCAAAGTCTAAAGCTCTTAAGCCATGGCGATCGGTAGGAGAGATAGAACTTAACCACTCCCTATGGTGAGCATTAAAATCACCAACAAAGACAAAAGAAGCCTTTCTATCATCTTCTTGTATCTTAGCCATAATGGTAAGAAGACAATCGAAGATAGAATCATCTATGTCTGGATTCCGGTAGATCGAACACAAATAAAAGTTGTTATGCCTGCCACAAACTTTTACTACCTGAATCTCATGACATCCACATTGATAGCAGGACTTATGAGAAGCAGGGTACTCGGTCCTAATATACACCGCCATTCCCCTGGCCCTATGGATGGCATCACGTTTCAACATTATTGGCTTCTTAAAACCAGTTATAAGGAGCTCATATGAGTGCCTCATATTAGAAACCAAAGTTTCTGAGCACAAAAGAATATCATACTGTCTGGACGCAACTGTAAGGTCTTGGATATTTGCATGAAGACCACGAATATTGCAATACAGAAGACGACATTGACGAAATCTAGGACGTACTGGTCCCGGATTTCGCTCAATGTCTCCAGACAGCATAAGAATTAATAGAAATAAAGAAGAGACAGCATACTTAAAAACTAGATTAACAAGAATTATAACAAAAACAATACGTACAGAATTATAAAAAAAGTGATTGATGATACCCATAGACTATAGTAAAAAGTCGGAAAAACTGGTCAACATGGAGGAGCCGATACACCATGCAAGGCTAAATACCCTCCAGGATAGCCACTTCAACTGAAGGGAGGACAGTAAGGATGGTTTTGAGAAGAAAAATAATCAGAAAAAGGAAAAGACAACCTCTTGATAAACCACCAGGCATCCATGGCCCTTCTATTAAGCCTGCCCAACACACCATTTCAAAAAAACAAGAGGAAGAAAAAAAAATAAGATAGAATAGTGTGCCTGAGTGTACCCTCAATCAAGAGAACTCCAACCCAAGACAGTGGAAGACCATGGTATACAGGCTATGGCACTACCCAAGACTAGAGAACAGTGGTTTAATTTTGGAGTGTTCTTCTCCTAGAAGAGCTGCTTACCACAGCTAAAGAGTCTCTTCTACCCTTCGAAGAGGAAAGTACACTGAACAAATTGCAGTAGAGTAATTAACCCCTTGGGTGAAGATGTGTTAAGTATCTCATTGTTGTCAGATGTATGAGGAAAGACGAGAATGTGTAAAGAATAGGCCAAACTATTCTGTGTAAGTGTAGGCAAAGAAAAAATAAGCCGTGACCAGAGAGAGGGATCCAATGCATTACTGCCTGGCCAGTCAAAGGATCCAATACCTCTCTAGTGGTAGTATCTCAACGGGCGGCTGGTGCCCTGGCCAACCTACTACCGATTGATTATCCAAAATATTAAAAAGACTTTCTTAATGTGCCAATCTTCTGTACAATTGAAGAAGACGAAGATCTAATGTGTTTCTGAAAGGTAAACTAGCTGTCGTGAATCACAACCAAAATTTTGAAAGAGCCATACAGAGTTAAAGAAACATTATAATTGCTGAGATCCAGGTGTAGAAGAGCCTCTGTCCTTGACCTACTTACAATCACACTTTGAGTCTTGTTAGCATTCAATTTCATACTCCATAACTTGCACCAATCACTAATTTTAGCTAGATCACTACTAAGGGATTCAGCAACCCCAGATGCACATTCAGGTAAAGGAATTAATGCAAAGAGAGTAGCATCATCTGCATATGCAATATGCTAGTTTTCTAGGCCAAACCACATATCATGTACATAGTCAATGAAAAGTAATGTGCCAAGAACACTACCCTTTGGATCATCAGATATCACATTCCTATACTCACCATATGGTGACCATAAACAACAACTCTTCAAGATCTATTACTTAAAATTTCTACGATAATGCTCAGAATCGACTGACCCACTCCTAACTGTTAGAGTTTGGGAACAAGTGCCTCATGATTAACACAGTCAAAGGCACCACTATAATCAAGGCCAATAATATGAACTTCCTGACCATAATCAAGTGATTTCTGTACACCATTGGAGATTGTAAGTAGGGCATCAAATTCTTCAAGGCCTTTACGGAAACCAAATTGCAAACTAGGGAGTAGAAGTTCATCTTCAGTAAACCTATCAAGATGTTTGGACTTGAGCTACCACAAACAATTTTACATAGTGGAGTAACATTACCAATTCTCCAACAAGTGCTAAAAGCTCCTCTTCTCGCTAACTTGCACAATATATCAAATATCTTTGGGGCTATGAAATTTCTTGTCCTTATAAAAAAAGATAAAACACCATTTGGGTCTACAAATCCATTAGCATCATGGTCCATCAACAGAACTTTAACTTCACGAGATTGAAAAGCTAAGCTAGTTACTTTAGCCTCAGGGAAAAAGGAACGAGGAAGTTTGAGTTTCTAATCACTCTGTCTACTGTCAAAAGCATCAGCCAAAAGAGTTGCCTTGTCATTTGGACAGTGAGTGACTGAACCATCTGTTTTAAGTGAAGGAAAAAATGTTACATCTAAATCAAAGAGTGCAGAATTAAGGGTAGTCCACCAATTATATTCCTTGGTAGTACTAGAAACGGTTTCTTTTATGGTTAGATTATATTTCTTTTTGGTTGAAACATAAACTCTCTGAGCAAAAGCTTCAAGCTGTGTAGTTATTCCAGGTCATATCTGATCTGTTACCCTTCCAAAGATGATATGTCTTCTGCTTTTCCAAATAAGGCCGTCTGCAATCATCATTGAACCATGGTTTGTCCTACACTTGGTACCTTAGCACATTATGTTGACTCAATTCTCATTTAAATGGTCAACAGGATCAACACTACAATGTAATTGTGACCAATTTGAGCCCAGAAGATCATGCAAAATCTCATTCCAGTATTCTTAAGATTTCATATAAATTTTACAAGAGTATGATACATCAGGGACAGACTACTCAGTCTTCACTGCTAATGAAATCAAGGCATGATCAGATGTCCCGACTGGAGAACCAACCTTACTTATTATAACGCCAGGGGAGTCAGTGTATACAAGGTCCAATCAGTTTCCAGACCACTGAGTAGCTTCACTTTTTATTTGCTCTCAGCCTGATTCAGAAGCAAAGTGTAAAGCTCTTATGCCCTGGTGATCAGTAGGAGAAACAGAACTTAACCACTCATTATGGTGAGCATTGAAATCACAATTAAAGACTAAGTGGCCTTCCTATCATCTTCTTGTACCTTAGCAATAATGGTGAGAAGACAATCAAAGATAGAATCATCCAAGTCTGGATTCTGGTAGATTGAACACAAATTGAAGTTTTCATGCCTACCACAAACTTTTATTAACTGAATCTCAAAACATCCACATTCATAGCAGGACTTATGAGAAGCCAGGTACCCAGTCCTAATATACACCACCATTCCCCTGGCTCAAAGGATACCATTGCGTTTCAACTTTATTGGCTTCTTAAAACCAGTTAAAAGGAGGTCAGATGAGTGCCTCATATTAGAAAACACAGTTCTGAGCACAAAAAATTACCCTACTGTCTTCACGCAACTGTGAGGTCTTGAATATTTGAATGGAGACCACAAATATTGCAATACAGTAAACGACATTGACGAAATCTAGGACGTACTGGTCCTGGATTTCGGTTTATGTCCCCGGAAGCAAACGAAAAAAGATATATCATACTTAACAATTGAATTAACCAGAATGATAACAAAAACCATTTGTTTTAATATAAATAAAGTGATTGATGAAACCCATAGGCTATAGAAAAAAAGTAAGAAAAACTTGTCAACATGGAGGAGCCAGTTCACCATGCTAGGCTTAATGCCCTCTAAGATAGCCATTTCAACTGAAAGGAAGTCAGTAAAGAGGGTTTTGAGAAGAAATAAAATCAGCCAAGGAAAAGAAAACTTCTTGACAAATCAACAGTTATCTATGGCCCATCTATTAAGCCTTTCCAACACACCAATTAAAAAAAACAATAAGAGGAAATAAAAAATATAAGATAGAATAGTATTATTGAGTTTAACCTCAAGCAATAGAACTCTAACTGAAGACAGTGGAACACCATGATACAGATGCTATGACACTTAACAAGACTAGAGAACCATAGTTTGATTTTGGAGCTTCCTTCCCCTGAATGTAGATCTGGGGTTGGTGAATCCCTTAACAGAGAATTAGCTAAAATTAGCGCATGGTGCAAATTATGGGGTATGAAGTTGAATCCTAACAAAACTCAAAGTATGATTGTAAGTAGGTCAAGGACGGTGGTTCCTCAACATCCAAATCTCAGTATTGCAAATGTTTCTTTAAATTTGTATGACTCTTTTAAAATTTTAGGTGTGATTCTCGACTGCAAATTTACTTTTGAGAAACACATTAGGTCTATGTCTTCTTCAATTGCACAAAAATTTTGCTTATTGAGGAAGTCTTACAAGATTTTCGGTGATCAATCTATTCTGAAGAAGTGTTTTAATTCTTTCATTCTACCTTGTTTTGAGTATTGTTCTCCTGTCTGGTGTTCAGCTGCTGATTCTCAAATTAATTTGTTGGACAGAGACTCACGGTCTATTAAATTTCTTACGGTCTATTAAATTTCTTATTCCTAATCTAGATATTAATCTTTGGCACCGTCGTTCAATTAGTTCATTATGCATGTTGCATAAGACTTTTCATAACTCTGACCATCCTTTACCTTCCGATCTCCTCGGACAATTTTATCCTGTTCGTAATATTAGGTAGGCAGTTAATTCTAATAGCCAGGCCTTCTCCAACATGAAGCTCAATACTACACAGTATTCTAGAAGCTTTATTCCAGCTGTTACCAAGTTGTGGAACGATCTTCCTAATCGGGTAGTTGAATCAGTAGAACTTCAAAAGTCCAAAGTTGGAGCAAATGTTTTTATATTGACCAGGCTGACATGAGTCTTTTCATAGTTTATATAGGACATATCTGTTTTTGACGTTGTTAATAGTTTATATAGGACATATCTGTATTGACGCTGTTACTGTTTTTAGAATGATTTATTGTTAATTTATTCTCATCATTTATTTATTTCGTTATTTCCTTTCCTCACAGGGCTATTTTTCCCTGTTAGAGCCCTTGGGCGTATAGCATCTTGCTTTTCCATCTAGGGTTGTAGCTGGGTTAGTAATAATAATAATAATAATAATAATAATAATAATAATACAATGTCAATAGCATTTAAAGAAGGTGGCTTGCTATGATAGAATTGCGACAACATTGAATAAAGAATCACTCTTGCTATTTCAGCCGTATTAGCCAACAGTATAAGATAATGAAATTGGTATAATACCATTATGGTAGTTTCACTGTTAAACTGAAATTGCTGATGGTTATTTTCAGAAAAAAACTTTAACATCTACAAATTAGACAGAAAAAAACCTCCGTTGAATAAATTAAACTCGATAAAGTTTATTTTATAAAAAAAAATTCATTTTTTTTTCTTTTTTTTTCCCTAAATCGCAGAAGCATGAAAGGAAGTGTTATCAAGTGGCTTTGAAAACCTCATCACCTGGATGCCCCGGGCGCTCCTTTGATTACCCTCCTCTTGTTTGTGTGGTTGCTTTCTCGTATATAATAGCTGCTCATTCTGAGAGAGAGAGAGAGAGAGAGAGAGAGAGAGAGAGAGAGAGAGAGAGAGAAATGTAGGTATAGTTCATTATCCAGGTCATCAGTTTGTAAAGTAATATCCTTTTTTTTTCAACTTGGAATATGATCCTTTGATAAATGAGAATTCATGATTATTTTGTGCTCATGAAAAAAAAAAACCACCTTCTCAGAACAAATACTTTCCAGAGGCTCTATCTTTATGACTCCCCATATAGATCTGATAGTACATATCGATTAATTCATCTGTTATTTACACTTCCAAATAATTTTATCTACTAATGCAACTTCTGCTCTTTCGACACCTGCAATGCACGATAATGGTTTGCCTTTTAACCCTTCTTTCCTATGAGTAGTTTTAACATTATTAGACAGAGAATCAAGGCTAAATATATACTGTGAAAATAATGATTATGAATAATTAGACATCAATACAAAAGCTATAACAGCAGCCAATCAGCTAGGAATTATTCATCAATACAAAAGCTATAACAGCAGCCAATCAGCTAGGAAACCTTTAACAATTATATGGATTTGGTCTGAAGATTTTAAGGAGACTTGGTATTACTGATAGTTGTAAGTTTCCTTGAAGATATGCAAGCAGTAATTTTTATGAGAAAGATAAGAAAAAAAATCTAATTCACGCTCTTGGGAATTATTATATTAATTTCATTCTGTGAAATATTTAACCGAGCAGGTCTTACATAAAAAAGAGGAGGGAAATATAAATTTCATTTATTAGCGTATCCTCTCTCTCTCTCTCTCTCTCTCTCTCTCTCTCTCTCTCTCTCTCTCTCTCTCTCTCTCTCTCTCTCTCTCTTTTGAGTCCTCCTTGAAGTAAGGGGAAGCCCACCCATTTCATTAACAAGAGAGCCCACATTAGATCCCCAAAAGAAAAGATGGAATCATCAAGTGAAAAATGGTTGTGGGTGATGGGGTACCATACAAAATATGTTCTACTTTCAAATAGGAACATTACGGCCTGGAAAAGTTAATATCTCTCTCTCTCTCTCTCTCTCTCTCTCTCTCTCTCTCTCTCTCTCTCTCTCTCTTCCTTTTATGATGTGCAAGTATATATATATTACATGGGTGTGTCCATTGTAGTTGGAATTCTTCAATATGTACGAAGATATTAGTGCATTATTGCCATGATTCTCATTTAACAAAATTCAAAGATTAGGAATGATTTTGCATCCAATACCTGGAATTCTCCATATGTTATTTTATTTACCGAAATATAAATTCATGGTCTGGGGTTATAAGGTAATTCAACTTCTCTTCATAATTTTAGATGCATTTTATCTGAACATCGTTCGATATTTTTTTCTTCTATATTTTATGACTCGTTCAATCAAGTAAACATTCACTGGAATTGTTCTCAGTATTTGTAAAAAACTATTCCATACATATATTTTTATTTACTTTGGCATTATTACATCCTCTAGGATAATTAATAAGAGACGAAGAGCAGACAATTAATGAAGTTAGGAGACTAAGTGCCGGCACATAATGCAGCATGATGTAAAAAAAAAAGAAAAAAATATATATATACCTGACAGTTGGCAGTGAAGTTATGTGAAATGGAGTTACATAGAGAAATCCATGGATACCAAATGATACCTGGAATAACATAAAAAAGGACACAAAGACAGACATTTATTGTTGAAGCTATCAGAAGGAGCAATGAAAATTATAGGGTAGAGCATGCTAAATATTCCAGTATTGATAGTGAGGTCAATAAAAAATGACTGAAGAGCATATATAGACAGGGAAACAAATGAGGGTGATAAACCTCTGACTTCGGCGAGTGGCTATGATGTGAGAATTTTTCATTGAAATATAATTAAAATCTCAATTGACACAAAAAAAGAAGAAAATTTTAACCATAAAAAAGAGATATGGATCTGTTATAACAACAGAAAATGAAGAAAGACAACGTTGGATGCAACACTTCAGCAAGGTCATGAATAGAAAATATAAAGGGGATAATTTCATTGATATACCTGAAGTTGAGGAGGATCTTGGTGTGCCTATGAATTAATTAAGTGTGCTGGAAATCCAAGCTATCGTTAAAAACTCAAGAGATGGAAAGCCTCTGGATACGATGTAATAACTGGTGATATAATTTTTGCTGAAAATGAAGTGACTCTCAGAATACATACAAGACAATTTGTAGAATGTGGCTTGAAAATGTAAAACCTGGTGAATGGGCGAAAGGAATCTTGCTGAAAAAAAAAAAGAGATTTGACTGATTGCAATGATTACAGAGGCAACACACATACGTCAGCTGTCCTGAAAATATATAATATGCTTATTCCAAAGGGACTAGAGAGAATGTTTCATGAAAAGTTGAGAGATGAGGAAACGGTATTTCGAAAAAGGTAGATTTTGTACTTCCCAAATATAATATTGAAGACATGCTGTACAGTAACGTGTAAAATGTAAAAAATCCACTATAGATCTCATTTGTGGACTATGGTAAAGCCTTTGCTAGTCTGCACGGGCTAATTTTGTGTAGAGTCCTGCGTTGTTATGGAGTCCATCTTAGATATGTAAATTTTATTAAGTCTGTTCTCGAGCAGAGCTAGTGCAAGGTAATATTAATGGAGTCCTAACAAATGAAATTCCAGTGAACATTGAAGTACACCAAGGGAATATATTGTCACTTATGTTGTTTTTCTTCCTCATTGAATTTGTAATGCACAGAACAGATGAGGATGGTGGAGAAGGACTGGATTGGATTAGTAAAGTGAAATTAGCTGACCTAAGTATGCTTATGACACTGTCCTTATTAGCTAAACACTACAAGATTTGCAAGGTTTGCTTACCAAAATGCATGAAATATTACATGAGGTTGGGCTCAAGATAAACAGAAGAAAGATGAAGATGATGAGAACAGAATATATAATGGTAGATGGAATAACATTGGAAGCAAAAAGGATTGTTGAGGTGTAATCTCTCAAATATTTACGAACTATGATCTCCAATACAGGGTCTTAAATTTTTTTTATTTAATTAGACAATAGCAAGGTTGAGTGAAATTTTAAATCAAATCACCCGAAATTACATATAAAAATCTGGCAATATGTCAAATTAGTGAGGCTGGTGTTACTCTATGAACATGAGTCGTGGTATGACAATGAAACAGTATTAAACATATTTTCTACATTTGAGAATAAATCCCTCAGAAGAGTATTGGTAGAGTAATGGCAGGACATGATTAGAAATGGATCTTTATCCGAGATTACCAAAGTGCCATACGAGAATTAGATCATGATGAAGGGTAGATTGATATGGTTTGGTTATACTCTTTGCACTCCCCAAGAAAGATTAGCTCACCAGACTTTCAACTGGGCTCCACAAGGAACTAGAAGTGTTGGAAGAACAAAGCTTTCATGGATGAGGACTACGAAGCGTAATATGGGAAATGATGAATGTGAATGTAGTGATTTAAAAACTTACGACAGAGACGACTTTTGTTGATCAAGGCGGAGGAGAAGATTATGATGATGAATAAATTGAAGGAATGATCTGCGTACCAGCAATTATCCTTTTATACAGTAATTCATTATATTTTTTTCTTTCTTTTTTTGTTGGGGTGTGAACCGAAAAAGATGATTAGCTAAAAGAACGTAAAACAATCATAGGATTATGAAAATAGTGGAATTGCTCCAATAAATTCTCTATACCAGAATATCTAAGCAAAGTTCGTGCATATAGCTTGCAAGTTTGTACATATTTAAAGCTTTCACTGGTAAGAAAAGACAATTTTCTATCCGTGTAGTTTTTTGTTTTTACTTATATGTTTTTAAAACCATTACGAGTTTGCATCCTTTAAGATATTGATGATGAAATAAATGAGAATAGGACTATGGTTCAGAAGTACTCTTAAGTTGCGTCAGATGATGCACTAGGAACAGCAAAAAGTATAATTTTTTGGTAATGATATCAAGGAAAACTATGATATACAAAACCTACGGTACTGCCTCATATTAATTCTTGGAAAAAAAAAAAAAAAAAAAAATTCGAAACTGTTGAAAAAGGTCAATGATAACATAACATTTAATAGTAGCAATACAATAAAAAACACCAAAATAAAAATAAAAAATCCTGATATTACCAAGCGCTGTGTATATCGTATTCCGTGCAATTCATAATGGAAAATGCTATATTAGTTAGAAAGTGAGAACCATTGAAAAGGGAAGTGAACAACATAAGAAAGGTTTCAAACAATATAAAGATAATAATGCACTCTTTTCCCAAAATAGAGATAAAAATCCCACTACTAATTGGCCATGTGCAATTAAATTGGTTCATTCCAATATCTTATTGGAAAGAAATAGTAGAGAAACTAGTTTCATAAAAAAAACCTTTAATAACAATTCAAATATTGGACACAGAATGTACATATTTGATGCATTTATATGCAAAGAAATTTGCAAGCTGTATAATAAAAAAAAAATAACTAGTAAATGCAAAACTGTATGTACCGCACATAGTAAAAGCAATTAAGAAATTACTATTTAGACATAAGCTAGCATTTACTTGTAGGTACAATTATTACATAGAGTATACTTAAATACTTTGACACTATATATTGTTATATTACATATAAGAATTGATATGGTTTAATTGTATGTTCTTATTGATAGTTATATTTGCATAGCAGTATATGCATGTTAATCATATAGGCAAACATATAAATGTCAGGCTCTGCATCTATTCACATGTATTTGCATACGTGTTGGTATGTATGTATGTGTCTGTATATGTATACTTGTGTGTGTATGTGTCTTTATATGACTATCTATATATTAATATATATTCCTATATAAATAAATATATATATATATATATATATATATAGTATATATATATATATATATATATATGTATATATACACATATATATATATATATATATGTATATATATAAATTTATACACGTGTATATATATATACATATATATATATATATATATATTTATATATAAATTTATACACGTGTGTATATATATATACACGTGTATATATATATATATATATATTTATACACGTGTAGTTATATATATATATATATATATATGCAGTATATATATGTATATATACACACACACACATATATATATATATATATAAATATATATATATATACATCTATATGTATATATATACCTAAAATGATATATATATATATATATATATATGTATACATATATATATATATATATATATAATGTATGTATATTTAATTTGTATATATACATATGAGTTTGCTTATATATTTTTAAGGATGAATATAAATATATTGTATTGGATGCCTAAACAGATTTACCTGTCATCTGAAATAACCCTTCCTGTCACGTATCTAAAGAGTTGTCAAATCCTCCTTAAATCACTAGGTAGCTGGTTTTGTAGTGCCTTATTGTTTTTGAAATCTCCATATGTATGTCCGTACGTTTACTCTACCATAAAAATTTTGAGGAACCTTTTCCTCTGAAGAATTATCACGAAACTAGTCAGGAGTGAATCTTATATTTTTTTTTTTCTTTTTCCTCATATACATATATATATATATATATATATATCACAAGCACACGTGGTTTATATTAATGTAAATATCACCCACGAATGGCATTTAATACCGAATTCTATCCTGGGAATATATATCCACTTGGAATTCATTTTATGGTAACAGCTTCTGGCCGGGTGGTGATTCGAACCACCACCTGTACGGCTAGAGACCATGCTGGCAGTCTATGAACAGATTCCTGAATTCGACAGGAATATGTAGGGGGACTTGTCATAAACTTTTGTCTCTCTTGATAGCTGAGTCGGTAGGGTCCCTGCCAGCATGGTCTCTAGCCGTACAGGTGGTGGTTCGAATCACCACCCGGCCAGAAGCTGTTACCATAAAATGAATTCCAAGTGGATATATATTCCCAGGATAGAATTCGGTATTAAATGCCATTTGTGGGTGATATTTACATTAATTAAAATCACGTGTGCTTGTGATATATGTTCATTAAAATAACCACGTGTTGCAAACTCACGATTCAGCTATCATGGTGGAGACGGGTCTATTTCAAGTCTATGAACAGATTCCTGAATTCGACAGGAATATGTAGAGGGACTTGTCATAAACTTTTGTCTCTCTTGATAGCTGAGTCGGTAGGGTCCCTGCCAGCATGGTCTCTAGCCGTACAGGTGGTGGTTCGAATCACCACCCGGCCAGAAGCTGTTACCATAAAATGAATTCCAAGTGGATATATATTCCCAGGATAGAATTCGGTATTAAATGCCATTCGTGGGTGATATTTATATTAATTAAAATCACGTGTGCTTGTGATATATGTTCATTAAAATAACCACGTGTTGCAAACTCACGATTCAGCTATCATGGTGGAGATGAGTCTATTTCAAGTCTATGAACAGATTCCTGAATTCGACAGGAATATGTAGGGGGACTTGTCATAAACTTTTGTCTCTCTTGATAGCTGAGTCGGTAGGGTCCCTGCCAGCATGGTCTCTAGCCGTACAGGTGGTGGTTCGAATCACCACCTGGCCAGAAGCTGTTACCATAAAATGAATTCCAAGTGGACATATATTCCCAGGATAGAATTCGGTATTAAATGCCATTCGTGGGTGATATTTACATTAATTAAAATCACGTGTGCTTGTGATATATGTTCATTTAAATAACCACGTGTTGCAAACTCATGATTCAGCTATCAATGGTGGAGATGGGTCTATTTCAAGTCTATGAACCGATTCCTGAATTTGACAGGAATATGTAGGGGGACTTGTCATAAACTTTTGTCTCTCTTGATAGCTGAGTCGGTAGGGTCCCTGCCAGCATGGTCTCTAGCCGTACAGGTGGTGGTTCGAATCACCAACCGGCCAGAAGCTGTTACCATAAAATGAATTCCAAGTGGATATATATTCCCAGGATAAAATTCGGTATTAAATGCCATTCATGGGTGATATTTACACACACAAATATACATATATATATATATATATATATATATATATACATATATATGTGTGTGTATATATATATATATATATATATATATATATATATATATATATATATATATATATATATATATATATATATATATATATATATACATACATATATATATATATATATATATATATATATATATATATATATATATATATATATATATATATATATATATATATATATACCTTGTGCAAGTTAGCAAGAAGAGGACCTTTTAGCACTTGTTGGAGAATTGGCCATGTTACTTCTTAATGTAAATGTATTTGTGGTAGATTAATTCAAACTGATTATCGCCCAATTTCCATAACTCCCATATTATCTAAAGTTTTTTAACGTCTTCTAGCAAAATGTCTTGATAGGCCTGTTGAAGGTAAGCATCTCTTCCCTATTTTGTAATTTGGTTTTTGTAAAGGCCTTGGAGCATGTTTAGCCCTTCTTACAATCTCAAATAGTGTATAGAAATCCCTTGATTGTGGTCAGGATATTCGTATAATTAGCCTTTATTTTAGTGATGCCTTTGGCCTTGGTAATCATGTGGCCCTTGTATTCAAACTCAAACAGTAAGGAGTATGTGGGTCGTTTGTTTGCATTATTAATAAATTTTTAAGTAATAGATCTCAAAGAGTTGTTGTTGATGGGCACCAGAATGAGTATAGGTATGTGGTATCTGGTGTTCCTGAGGGTAGGGTTCTTGGCCAATTACTTTTCCTATTATATACATATGATATGTGGTTTGGCCTAAAAAACAAGCTTGTAACATATGTAGAAGATGCTACTCTCTTTGCATCAATTCCATCTCCTGAATGTAGATCTGGGGTTGCTGAATCCCTTGATAGAGATATAGTTAAAATCAGTGCATGGTGAAAATCATGGGGTATGAAGGTAAATCCTAACAAGACTCAAAGTATGAGTGCAAGTAGGCCAAGGACAGGAATAACCTTGGGATTAGTTGCAGTATCATTTGGGAAGGAAAAGATGGTATGAGGAAGCTAAACATTTCTCTGATATATTCAGACATGATCACTGGGTGTCAAGCTATTTTGCAATTTTTTTGTTTCCACTAAAATCAAATCCCGATTTGGAATAACAGTTACAAAAATAGTTGACGTTTCACAAGGTTTAATGTGTTCTCTCTAAATGATTGTTTTTTTTTTTTTTTTTTTTTTTCAAATATAAAGAATGATCCCAAAGTAAATAAATACTCTCTTCTCCTCTTTAGCTATTGGGGTGAAATGTTATATAAGAATCTCTGCAGATCATCATCAACGCATATATCTCGGACAGGAGTCAATCGTTTAAATATAATAGTGTTTTAAGTTCAGTATTTGAATTTCAATACATTATTATTATTATGATTATTATTATTATTATCATTATTATTATTATTATTATTATTATTATTATTATTATTATTATTATTATTATTATTATTATTATTATCATCACTATTATTATTATTATCATTTCTATCATTATTATTATTATTACTTGCTAAGCCACAGCTGTAGTTGGAAAAGCACGATGCTATAAGTCCAGGGTTCCCATCAGGGAAAATAGCTCAGTGAAGTAAGGAAATAAGGAAAAATAAGATAATTTAAGAACAGTTAAATTAATATGAAAAGTATATATATATAAAATATAAAATATAAAATATAAAACTTAATACAAGAAAAAATAAGAAGAGCAATAACATAGAAGTGTCCCCTATGTACCCTCAAGCTGCTCACCATAGCTAAAGAGTTTCTTCTACCTTTACCAAGAGGAAAGTATACACTGAACAATTACAGTGCAGTAATTAACCTCCTGGGTGAAGCTAGCGTAAGTAAAATAATCATGATATTAATTGACATAGTTTTGATTTCAAATATCCTAATGATATCGATTAAGAAATATATTTTATTATTGAAGTACACAATTTTGAAAGCCTATTAAAGGTTTTGGTAAAATTTATGACCAAAATCGGTGGTTGACCTAACTGCTTACCAACACATAATGGTGGATATTATTTTGGAAAATAGCTTGGAGGATAAAAGCGTACCTGCGTAAAATCATACCCATTGTCTTATTGGAAAATGATGCATATATTTTAATTCTTTTCCTTCAAGACAAAAGGCACACTGAGGATTAAGGAGTGACCAATTAGAAATTGAGAAGAGAGGAGCAAGAGAGGATGGGATGCATAAGTGTAAGAAAAGCTTATAAATTATATGAGAAACAGAGAAGATAGATAAAAGAAATTCAGATCATAAGGAGGATAGAAGTAATATAAGAAGGAATATGAAAAAACAATTAAGTATAACATTGGAGTAAGGAATATAGGAGTGGTAGAGAAACATTACAGTATATCTGGAGAACGACGCTCTTTCTTGTTAATGGTAGATGTTCGAAAATGTAATCATCTACAATTTACTACTATCGTTATTTCTTATCTTCATTTCTCTCAAAGAAGATAATCACTTTTAAGGAAACCATCTGCTTTGAGGCAGAGGAAGAATGTCTGTGAAAATGGTTAGCGAAGACTGACAAGAATAAAAGATAGAGTAGTGAAAGGAGATCAGATAAATGGTTGGTAAAAGGGTTAAGAAGAAGGAATCAGTAAGGGAGTGAAATGACGTAAAAAAAAGCAACTGGACAGAGAGATGGGGGGGGGGGGGGGGGTACCGTATAAAATGAATTCATTAAAGGAAAGTGCTGGGCCTAATGGTAGGTGTGAGGGGAGACAAGATGTGAAGAGGGTTGAAACCGTGTATTCCTTAGAGATTAGCTTACATAAAAGGAATATCCGAAAGACCTACAAAGATATAAAGGGAAAGCAGTGAAGGGAAGGGGAAAAGTGAAGGTGGAAGGAGGGCCCAGGAAAAGGGGGAAAGGTGTAAGGCAGAGAATACGTTAACATATGATAGGTGTTCTTCGTGTGTTGATTTACATATTTCATTTATAATGATTACCAGAGTGAGAATTACAATAAGCGCGTACCGTATCTACCGAAAGATGAGAGAAAGAGAGGGGAGTGAGTTAGAAAGTGGAGTAAAAAGATAAATAGACAGAATGGATAAAGTATAAAGAATATAATGTCAGACACATGCGACAATCGAGAACGAATGTACGCTTTGGTGGGTGTGAACGTCACATTCTCTTAGAATGTGCTGATTTATAGGTTTCTGTACTACACATTTATTGTGCATGACATGTGAAGTATGGGGTATTATCATTGTTTTGGGGCTATTGTCCGAGACAAAAGAACCTTTGAGTAAAAAATGTAAAGCATATATGAATAGAAAGGTTGCGCAAGAAATTAGAATGCAATATAGAAAATATTTTCGGGATATCATTAATGTGTATGTTTATATAAGCGACTGGGTGTCAATGGATAAATCCGTGTGAACGTAATTTTAATCGAAAATTGTCCGCAAAAACATTCTATTGTCTGCCGTATTTCACAAGTATATAGACGACCGCAATTATATCTTACTTTGTTATTATCTTTCACTGGTTGCTGACCGTAATATCACTCATTAACGCCATTATATCCTATCTTTAAATGGTTAAAGTCCTGGAATAAATGTTGACAGGACTTGATCGTTTTGTACGGAAAGTCTTTAACAGTGTGCTTAATCTCTTTATAACAGAAATGTATAAAAAATGAGAGAGAGAGAGAGAGAGAGAGAGAGAGAGAGAGAGAGAGAGAGAGAGAGAGAGAGAGAGAGAGAGAGAGAGGGGGATGTTGTTTGTACGGGTGGAAGAATAGCTCAAGTTATAGCCAGTCCCTGGAAGGTCTTCCAGGGATCTAAAGTCTCAAGGAGTTGCAGAGTTTGTAATTAGAATTGAATCTCCACCGAAGTCTGTAGAGAAAACGAAAATGATGGATTCTGTCTTTTTCAAGAAAGCTTCAATCGATATCATTCTTAAAGTTATAGTTTAATAGAAACTGGTGATTATGTCTAGGAAATATTATTATCATAGAGTGAGACTCCTCCAATGATGCAAAATTTAACTTAGTAAAAGAAGCAATCAAAACGAACCTCAAATCTTAGAACAAACCACTTTTAAAATTTCTAGGATAATTGTTGTGCCACCGGGCGTCCGATCATTATTAGCATAATGATAGGTTACCCGTAAATATTCAGGAAAAAATTTTGATATAAAAAGTACACTAGCAGTACCCTATCCAAACTACATATACATTATCTATATATCAATATATCTATCTATCTTTCTGTCTATCTATCGATCTATCTATCAATCTATCTATATATATATATATATCTATCTGTAAAAATGAAAGGCTGTTGATAGATGAGGTAAGGAAAAGGTGGGCTGAAAATTTTAAGAGGTTGCTGAATGTTAAGGATAATAGGAAAGAAGATATAATTACTGTTGCAGGTATTGTAGTGTCAGTGATGGGATATGAGCATGAGAAAGATATTACAAGAGAGGAAGTGAAAAGAGCACTGGATAAAACGAGAGCAGGGGAGACACGTGCTGGGAAGTTAAAGAGTGTTAATAAATAGGATTAAGTATAAAACAAATTATGCAATCTCAGAAATGCATATATGCATGAAATATTTTACAAAATGTAAAGAGGTGTAGGATGCAATTATGGATCTTGAGAAATCTTATGATAGAGCTGAAAGGGATGTGATGTGAAATTTGATGAGGTTATATGGAATTGGTGGAAAGTTTTTGAATTCAGTAAAGAATTAGTAAATAGCCAGTAAAGTGTGTGCTAGGATAGGAAATGGAGTGAGTGACTGGATTCACGTGAGTGTGAAGCTGAGATAGTGAGGTGTGATGCCAAGGTTGTTCAATCTATTTACAATGCCCTTAATAGATACCTCCTGGAACAGTGCTTGCTTTTGCCAGCAGCCTGCATAACCAAACATTTTCTACTCTCTACACAACCGATGGCAGACCAAAAAGGCGGTGCTTGCCCTAAGGGCAATGACAAGTAACATTTGTCACAGATGGCTCTCCACGTGAGGTGAAACTACTTCGGGCCCTTTGGGTATGACGCTAACCCAAACTTGTAGACTTTCCCATATCCGATGTCAATGTTTTGGACCTGATGACCAAAGTTAATGCTCATATGGACAGCCACTTTACCACATTCAAGACCTCCATCAACACCTCAACTCCCGACGAAAAAGACAACAATTCAACATTGATCAAATGGTGACATGAATGCAGTACGGCACAGATGGCCCTCCCGTGACATGCCGGAGGTGTGACATAACTACCAACGATCAACCACTCACTCATTTACAGGTAGTAGGTTGGCCAGGGCACCAGCCCCCTTTGAGATACTACCACTAGAGAGGTATTGGATCCTTTGACTGGCCAGACAGTAATGCATTGGATCCCTCTCTCTGGTTACGGCTTATTTTTTCTTTGCTTACACGTACACAGAATAGTCTGGCCTATTCTTTACATATTCTCGCCTTTCCTCATACACCTGTCAACAATGAGATATTAAACACTTTTAACCCTAAGAGTTAATTACTGTACTGCAATTGTTCAGTGTACTTTCCTCTTGGTAAGGGTGGAAGACACTCTTTAGCTCTGGTATGCAGGTCTTCAAGGAGAAGGACACTCCAAAATCAAACCATTGTTCTCTTGTCTTGGGTAGCGCCATAGCCACTGTACCATGATCTTCCACTGTCTTGGGTTAGAGTTCTCTTGCTTGAGGGTACACTCAGGCACACTATTCTATCTTATAATTTTTTTTCTTCCTCTTGTTTTGTTGAAGTGGTGTGTTTGGGCAGGCTTAATAAAAGGGCCATAGATGCCTGGTGGTTTATCAAGAGGTTGTCTTTCCTTTTCTGATTCTTTTTCTTCTCAAAACCATCCTTACTGTCCTCCCTTCAGTTGAAGTGGCTATCCTGGATGGTATTTAGCCTTGCATCTTGTATTGGCTCCTCAATGTTGACCAGTTTGTCCGACTTTTTACTATAGACTATGAGTCTCATCAGTCACTTTATTTATAATTCTGTGCATATTGTTTTTGTTATATTTTTGTTAATCGAGTTTTTAAGAATGATGTCTCTTTTTTATTTCTATTAATTCTTATGCTATCTGGAGACATTGACCGAAATCCGGGACCAGTGCTTCCTAGATTTCGTCAATGTCGTCTTCTGTATTGTAATATTCTTGGTCTTCATGCAAATATTCAAGACCTTACAGTTGCGTCCAGACAGTATGATATTCTTTTTTGCTCAGAAACTCTGGTTTCTAATATGAGGCACTCATCTGAGTTCCTTATAACTGGTTTTAAGAAGCCAATAATGTTGAAACGTGATGCCATCTCTAGGCCCAGGGGAATGTCTGTGTATATTAGGACTGAGTACCCTGCTTCTCATAAGTCCTGCTATCAATATGGATGTCATGAGATTCAGGTAATAAAAGTTTGTGGCAGGCATAACAATTTGTGTTCGATCTACCGGAATCCAGATATGGATGATTCTATCTTCGATGGTCTTCTTAACATTATGGCTAACATACGAGAAGATGATAGAAAGGCTTTTTTTGTCTTTGTTGGTGATTTTAATGCTCACCATAGGGAGTGGTTAAGTTCTATCTCTCCTACCGATCACCATGGCTTAAGAGCTTTAGACTTTGCCTCTTAATCAGACTATAAGCAAATCATAAATAAAGCTACCAACAGGTCTGGTAACTGCTTAGACCTCATATACACTGACTTTCATGGCGTTATAACTTATAAGGTCGGTTCTCCAGTCGGGACATCTGATCATGCCTTGATTTCATTAGTAGTGAAGACTGAGTATCCTGTCCCTGATATATCATATTCATGTAAAATTTATATGAAATCCCAAGCAGACTGGAATGGGATTTTGCATGATCTTTTGTTTTTGAATTGGTCACAATTATATAGTAGTGTAGATCCTGTTGTCCCTTTGAATGAGAATCTAGTCAACATAATTGATAGGAGTATCCCTTCTTGTGTGCTAAGGTACCGAGTGAAGGACAAACCGTGGTTCAATGATGATTGTAGACGTGCTTATTTGGAGAAGCAGGAGGCCCATTATCTTTGGAAGGGTAAAAGATCAGATTTGACCTGCAATAACTATACTCAGCTTCGAGCTTTTGCTCAGAGAGTTTAGCCTCAACTGAAAAGAAGTACAATTTAACCATAAAGGAAACCCTTCCTGGTACAACTCAGGAATATAAATGGTGGTCTACCCTTAAATCTGTACTCTTTGGTGTAGATGCAACAGTTCCTCCTTTACTTAAACCAGATGGCTCAGTCATTCATTGTCCAAAGGGAAAGGCAACCCTTTTGGCTGATGTTTTTGACAGTAAACAGAGTAATGGAAAACTTTAACTTCCTCATTCATGTTTTCCTGAGGCTAAACTAACTAGTTTAGCTTCCTGAAATTAAAGCTCTATTGATGGATCTTGATGCTTATGGTGGTGTAGACCCAAATGGCATTTTTCCATTGCTTTTTATAAAGACAGTAGATTTCTTAGCTCTAAAGTTATCAGTTATTTTGCGCAAGTTAGCAAGAAGAAGAGCTTTTAGCACTTGTTGGAGGATTGGTAAAGTTACTCCTCTATGTAAATGTGTTTGTGGTAGCTCAAGTCCCACTGATTATCGCCCAATTTCCATAACTCCCATATTATCAAAAGTTTTTGAGCATCCTCTGGCAAAACGTCTTAATAGGTTTTCTGAAAGTAATCATCTATTCCTTAGTTTGCAATTTGGTTTTCATAAAGGCCTTGGAGTATGTGATGCTGTACAGAAGTCCATTGATTGTAGTCAGGAAGTTCGTATGATTTGCCTTGATTTTAGTGCTGCCTTTGACCGTGTTAATCATGAGGCACTTATTTTCAAACTTAAACAGTTGGGGGTGGGTTGGTCGTTTCTTAACATTATTATTGATGTTTTAAGTAATAGATCTCAAAGAGTTGTTGTTGATGGGCACCATAGTGAGTAGAGGAATGTGATATCCGGTGTTCCACAGGGTAGTGTTCTTGGCCCATTACTTCTCATAATATATACACATGACATGTGGTTTGGCCCAGAAAAATAGCTTGTTGCATATGCAGATGATGCTACTCTTTTTGCATCAGTTCCATCCCCTGAATGTAGATCTGGGGTTGGTGAATCCCTTAATAGAGCTTTAGCTAAAATTAGTGCATTGTGCAAATTATGGGGTATGAAGTTGGATCCTAACAAAACTCAAACTATGATTGTAATTAGGTCAAGGATGGTGGCTCTTCAACATCCGGATCTCAGTATTGATAATGTTTCTTTAAATTTGTATGTCTCTCTTAAAATTTTAGGTGTGATTTTCGATAGCAAATTTACTTTTGAGAAACACATTAGGTCTATATCTTCTTCAATTGCACAAAAAATTGGCTTATTGAGAGAGTCTTTAAGATTTTCGGTGATCAATCTATTCTGGAGAAGTGTTTTAATTCTTTCATTCTACCTTGTTTTGAGTATTGTTCTCTTGTTTATTGTTCAGCTGCGGATTCTCATCTCAATTGGTTGGAGAGAAACTTACGCTCTATTAAATTTCTTATTCCTAATCTAGATAATAATCTTTGGCACTGTCGTTCAATTAGTTCATTATGCATGTTGTATAAGATTTTTCATAACTCTGATTATTCTTTAAATTCAGATCTCCCTGGACAATTCTATCCTGTTCGTAATACTAGGCAGGTAGTTAATTCTAACAGCCAGGGCTTCTCCAGCATGAGGCTCAATACTACAGAGTATTCTAGAAGTTTTATTCCAGCTGTTTCCAAGTTGTGGAATAATCTTCCTAATTGGGTAGTTGAATCAGTAGAACTTCAAAGGTTCAAAGTTGGAGCAAATGTTTTTATGTTGATCAGGCTAATATGAGTCTTTCTATAGCTCATATATGACATAACAGTTTTTGACGATGTTAATAGTTTATATAGGACATATCTGTTTGGACGCTGTTACTGTTATAGATTGATTTATTGTTAACTTCTTCTCTTCATTTATTTATTTCCTTATTTACTTTCCTCACTAGGCTATTTTTCCCTATTGGAGCCGTGGGACTTATAGCATTTTGCTTTTCCAACAAGGGTTGTGTCTTGGCTAGTAATAATAATAATAATAATAATAATAATAATAATAATAACCAGTGGCCTCAATAGAAACTTACTGACGCCCATTGGCCACAGTTATGATACTACAACCCCAGATTTAGGGCTGCAGCAAAGAAATGAACCTACGGTTTTCATTGGACACCCCCCAAAAAAATTATGTAAGTAATCCATCTTTTCTTTTTATATTATGCAGGTACGGGGAGGCGATTTTTGGTAGAACTGGGTGCTTCCCATTCTCTTCTACTAAGGCTACTGGCTAGGACACGACTTAGTTTGTCTAAATCTGCCGACGTCCACCTAGTAGCTATAAATGATTCTGCAATCCTCACCCATGGTTACAAGAACCTCAAATTATCATTTGTAAGCAACACATGCAGATAGATTTGCACAATGCATCGCATGTTTTCCTGTGCAATGACACTAGTAAGCAACCGCTAAGAATTCCTCACATGGCCCCTTTTCTTGTGATCAGTCATACAACAAGGACATTGTTAATGAACATTCAATGGCAAATAAGACTAGGTCTACATTGATCTCCTTAAACATGGATAACTCCAGCTAAATGACCCGCTGACAGTGTGCCTTTCCAAAGTAGGGGACCTTATTTCACATATGTCTTTTTTATGAGGGGGAGCCATTACCGCACATGTATCACGCAAATACTCGTACACTGTAACATTATTCCTGCTTTTTATATATATTGATATCATTCTCCTCTTGCAAGTATAACCTGTTTAAGCCTGTATTTTGATGAATCGTTGTGTTTGAATTTTTGTGCTGTTCATGCTTAGAACGGCTTTTATGTAAGCTCATGATCTGTTGAAATAAAGTTAGTTGGATTCACCTTGCCTTTCAATTATAACTTAACTTCTCACTCGCACAATGGAGTTGTAGGAGAGGGGAATGCTTGGGTGCTTGATGGATGATTGATGCTGCTTGAGGAAAATGAAAAATGGATGACTTATTTCAATAGGTTACTAAATGTAACTACAGAATGAAATGAAGAAGAATATATCTTTTAATTTGACTCAGTAAATAGGGAGGATGTGATTACTTATCATGAGTTTGAAAATGTTCTGAAAGAGAGGAAAAATGTGAAAAGCCCAGTGTATTTAATATACCAATTGAGTTATTCAAAAAGGGAGGGGACATAGCTAAACAGATATCATATGACCTAACCTTGTCATTCTGGTTAGAGAGCACTGTTACTGAAGACTGGGGAAAACATTTCTGTACCCTAAACGGTAGAAGTGATTCAGGCAAATGCGAGAATTATAGAGGTATAACGCTCATATGTAATGCAGCAAAACTTTATGAGAGGATTTTAGAAAAAAAGGTCGCGACAAAGCATTGAACCTCAGATGGGTGAAGAACAGCATAGATACAGAAAGAACAGAATTACGTCAGATCTCATATTTGTCTTAAGACTTGTTATTGAAAAATCATCGGAAAACAAGAGGCCACTATATATAGTATTTATTGATTCGGAAAAGACATTTGACTTGGTACCTAGGAACCAATTGTGTAGGTGCTTAGGAGAGGTTTATGAACTCGGTGGTAGATTTAGAGCGAGAGCTAGCAGCCGGAGATGACCAAAATTCTAGTGGGTATTTTTGGAAAGGGTCTGCCATGGGACATCCAAAAATGGGTATCTTTTAGTTGGGCATTGGTGGGTGTGGATTTTATTAACCCCTTCTGTCCGAAAACGGATTTTTCATTTTTTGGTAAGATATGGGGGTCGGGGAAAGTAAATTGGCTGCAGCTCCTCTCACACTGAAATAGAATAAAGACCTATATACCAAAATTATGCTATTGATAAGTAGATTTATTTGATATCTAACTAAATTAGGTAATTTATTATTAGAGGTCACCAGGGGTAAAAAGGTCAAAATCATCCCTTTGAAATGCCAGATTTGGGTTTTAGTTGTATTTTAGCTAAATAAGACATCAAAATGTGCTATAGGTTTACTAAATATGCATAAAATATAAAAAATGAAATACAAATTAAGTTATTTGAAGAACGTAGGATCTATTCCAGCTATATCACTAATATGAACTTCTCTAAAAATCTATTACCTTTTCTTCATCTGAGGAATGGCTGCTCTCAGTGTCACTTTCATCGTCATCATCATCATCATCATCATCTTCCTGTACATCAGATTCTTCAACGGTTAACTTATCAGGGGTATTTGAGCCAGTGAACCAGACAATCATCAATCTACCATTCTGGACTTTCCAGCCATGTCCTTCAGAACCAAATGGAACTGGATCGGCTTCCTTTCATTCATCAATACGTGTGCAACAAAGTTAGTTCTTAGCAACTTCTGTTGCAACACTCTTTGGCAAGGAGGAAGACAACAGTGGTCTGTAGTTTTGATTTTATCCTTCGGTTCAGTTTCCTTCTTTAGGGCATACAGCTTGCGGAAAAGTTGAAGCCTGGCTTCATCAAAACTTGACAGGTTCCAAACTCCATAGACAATGTACAAGTACTCTTCAACTAAAGCAGCAACATCTGGATTGATGACATCTGAGTCTCCAAGGTGACTAATTGCTAATGTGAACCTAAGGTTGTTTCTCATTATTTCAAATGGCTTCCACTTTGCTTTTCTCATAAAAGAGGCTGTGTAATCACAGCCTGTCAGAGCAGGGAAGCTTGGGAGAGCATCACATATAGGTCTAGTCAGTTTGGTTACAAGTTGTGACATATATATGAAACGCCTGGAATTTCTAGAACTCAAGCCAGTATCCATCCAAATTTATGCATTAAGAAACCTAGCATGGTAGAGAATGAGGATGAAGACGTCAGTGATGTTACTGCGAATGACAACCACTGGAGCCACATCATGGTTAACAGCAAGAAAGTTTGCATGGTACAGTAACCGTGTATCGGCTTCTTTATGCCTGCACTAAAGCTCATGAACCGGGATCCCGTTCACAGTTCCACTTGCTGAAGTGTAAAGGTACCATTCATATTCCGCTGCAAAGTAGACCTGATGTCCCTTAAGAGTCGATGCATATCTATCT
The DNA here is from genome assembly GCF_036898095.1 of Palaemon carinicauda. NCBI lineage: Eukaryota > Metazoa > Arthropoda > Malacostraca > Decapoda > Palaemonidae > Palaemon > Palaemon carinicauda. The sequence continues at coordinate 98,685,620 of NC_090736.1, forward strand.
GATGACCATTCATCCTTCAAGAAGGCCAAAAACTCTGTTTTTATATTGTGATGTGCTCCAAGCCATGTTTAGATCTGGTGGTCTTTTCTGTGACGAGCCAATGATTATGTAGGTAGTGGGTTTCCTACCACACAAGTCATGTTCAATATCCTTGATACTTGACCCATTAGGATATGTGTCACAGACTATGTGTTCTACAAGCTTATTTCAAAATGGGCATTGCCCATGTCAAGTGTACTGAAGAAGAACATAGCATCAATAATATAGACATCAGTCCTTTCTGGTATGGCATTCAAGGTTCCCATTGCTTCTAATTTTTCCAATAATGTGCTCTTTGATGTCTTGTTCATATCCGCTTATATGACACAATAAGAAAGGAACTGGAGTGAGAGGATAGGACAGGACAATACTGAGATCAAGTTCTTGTGTTACTGACAAATACAGCAGCCATCAAAATAAGCCTTTGGTGTATTTTGGTTCTTTGATTTGTTTGTCCTTTGTGGTGAATTTAACTTTTACTGCATCTTGTGTGGCATTCATCACAATTCTTCGCTTAACAGCCCTTTCAAAACGCCCACCATCTACATTACATTTATTAACAAAAACTTGATGCCAGGTAGATCCAGTTTCTTTTAACTGCAGAAGTTTGTCTTTCACACCACCAGAGGCAGCTTTGCCAGTATTTAGGCAATAGAGAGTATCATCATTAACAGTGAATGGATTGAGAGTTTTTTCCACCTCTGTGATCGTGCTCTTAAGGTCTGCATTGTCTTTGACTATCCTTGATGGCTTTAGTTCCTGTATTGCATCATCCACCAGTGTGATTTCAGCAATTTCCAGGAGACAACTCACAATTGCTCCCGCAAAAGAACTTGTCACTGTCCACTTCTAACGGACGGCAACATTCTGTGTAAATGCAGCAATACCCTTTTGACTGGATGCAGCATTCCTATTCACAGCTTGCTGTAAGGTAAAAGCAACTGCACTTCTGGAAAAGGTATTCCTAGTTCTCCGCACAGAGAATGCACCTGCTTCAAAACTTGGCTGGATTCTGGGATGTGTCATTTCCATATTGAGCAGATTAAGGTGATACAATGACAATTAACAGGCATAGTTTGGCTTGTGAGTTGCAAGGAATATAGGAATCATTGTGCCTAAAGCATAGATGTAGAGGTCTAGGTCATTTGTCCTGCTGGCCCTGTCAAAAAGCATGAATATATGAACAAGATCTATGTAGAGAAACCAGAATCTAGCAGTAGAGCCATGACGAGTCTGATCACAAAATTCACCATATCTCTCCACCAAATTACAAATTGCAGTGGACTCCAATAATGTCAAAAGTGATTGAGGTGATGGGTCTGCAGAAAATGAATTCAACAACGCCATGCATTCATCTGGTATTCCACCTTCCTAAATAAATTACTTAAAATGCAGAATCTGCAAGGCAAGTGCAAATAGGGGATGGATACTCTTGCATCTGTTAAAATGTTTTCCACCAATGAACCCTCGTACTGAACCATGAACCAACACATCAGCCGAGCAAAGAACCTCGGTACAACCAGACGACTCAACAATATAACCTAATGCACTGAAATAGGCCATGAAAATATGAAATGCACCAAAACAAACGAAGATATTGTCAAAAAGAGGGGATTCTTGTGCTTGGATCTGGAGTGCAAGTTTTGCGATAGCAGGGTCATATATCACTATAGCATATGCCTTACCACACTCACACACAACCTTTTGAGACCTGACCAAAGTTTCTTTAACTACATCCAATCTTTTTAGCGGTAGTTCAATATTTTCCATATACCGAATATGCTACAAAGGGAGTCTGTCCTCTGTGACCTAGGAATTCCAGCCTATCCACATAAGGGTGCTGGACATCAGGCAGCAGCAGATTTACCAGATGATATTCATTTTCTTTGCTATCTCCAGGCTTGATGGTGGATCTTATGAATATTTTTCAAATTCGAACTTCGACAGTGATGGCTTTCTTTTATATGGCATGATTTGTCGCTGGGGCGCATCAAATATTCGTCGTCTTTTCACAGGTACTTGGTCAGTAGTTGCATCAGTATTCGTGGTCCCTTCAGTCTGAGCACCTTGCACTCCCCCCCCCCCCCCCCCCCCCCCCGTCCTGCAGCAGGCCTATTCTGGTAGCATATCTCAACGGTGTCATGAAGAGCGTCTTTGCCAGATAGGGTTTCTGTCAGCTCATCTTGATTATCCCAAACAAGATGTGTGGAGAGACCAACTTGAGGTGAGAGCAAATTGGTTAAAAGCTACCCTTCTGCTGTGATTTTTGACGTTATATCCATCTCAATTGATTCAGCTGTGTGATAACTTACCGCATGACCCAAGTGATTAAGAATTTTGACATCTCTGTGACTACCTGTGAGGCTTTTCATTCCGACTCCCAAATAAAGATGCTTGGATGGTTTTACTCTTCCCTGGCTGGTACAGAAAATAACATCCTGGGATAGTGAGATTACCCTTCGTTTTACTGATTCACTAGGCTTATATTTATTCTGCAAGCCACAAAGAAATGTGGTAAAGAACAAATGAAGAAGGTCAGGAATTTCTACTTGCCCTTTCGTAAAATCAACTGACAAGGACAGGGGTAATTCAGGTGCACACTTACAAATTTCAAGGATGTTAGAACGCAATGTAGAGGCTATTTTTGTAATGTTTTACAGACAAAATAGGTGCACACACATAGTCAATAAAACAGATCTCAGTAATATAGGTGAACCATCTATCAACTAAATTTGTAACGGTTTGACGAGTGAATTTCACAGGAACCGTTTAATAATGACTGTTGTCATATCAGTCATATTGCTGGAATAGATCTCGTCTTCTTCAAAAAATTTATTTGTGTCTCTTCTTTAAATTCTATTCACATTTAGTAAACCTTGGGCAAATTGTGATGTCTTATTTACCCAAATTACAGCTAAAACCCAAAACCGGCATTTCAAAGGTCTGACCTTGACCTCTTGACCCCTGGTGACCCCTAATAACCATTTAAATAATATTTTTCGATATGAAATAAATCTACAGATCAATATCATCATTTTGGTATATAGTTCTTTATTCTAGGCCCAGTGTGAGAGGAGCTGCAGCCAATTTACTTTCCCCTACCCCCGTATTTTGCCAAAATATAAAAAGTCCGTTTTCGGACAAAAGTGGTTAATAAAATCCACACCCACCCTTGCCCAACTTGAAGAAACCCATCTTTGGATGTCCCATGGCAGACCCTATCCAAAAATACCCACTCGAATTTTGGTCATCTCCGGTATATAATTGGCTGCTAGCTCTTGGACTAATTGGGAGCTGCAATAAAGAGCACGTATGAACCATGTATGAATAATGTAGGGACTGGATACAAAATTGAAAATTGGCTTAGAGTAACAACAGGTGTTAAGCAGGGAAGCGTTCTTTCCCCACTCTTGTTCATTGCATATATAGATATAATTATAAGAAGTTTTAAGAAAATAATAAATATCTCGGGAGACATCATAATTTTTGCTGATGATATTGCTTTTTGGACATATGATCGGGAAGAACTAGAAAGAGCATTGATAGCCTTGAACGATTGTGTAACAAACGCTGGACTGAAGATGAACATTAAAAAAACAAGAGCTAGCTCCAACGAACATCATGATAAGAAATACGGTAATTAAGGATACCAAATCATTCAAGTACTTAGGGTGTATGTTTACAGACAAGAACTATGAGAACAAAGAAAAAATTGCTTAACGAATAAAGAACTATAGTAAATGCTCTGGAGCACTCTATCCAATTATGGGAGATACATATGTACCAAAAGAAGTAAAGAAACTTATATTTGAAGGATTAATAACACCAATAATGATATATGGATCAGAGAACTGCACAATGACAATCAAAGACAGGAGCAGAGTTCCAGTTTCAAAGATGGAAAGTCTGAAAACAATAATTCACAAAACAAGAAAAGATATAATAAGAAATGTAGATGTTAGAAGGATGGTTGGGGTATCTCCTATGTTGAACAAGATTGAGAAGGTACAGCTGAGATGGCTGGGACATTTAATGAGAATAGATGGAAATCAAATAGCAAGGAGGAGATGGGACTGGACGCCTGGCGGGAGGAGATAGAAAGGTAGACCACGTAAACGCTGGAGGGATGGAATTAACGAGATTCTGACAAAGAACAACATACCAACAATTGAACTGCTGAGAAGAGAGGGGATTTTTGGAAACAGAATTGAGTGGAGAAGACAACTGATTCCACTGACAGGCTGAAAGCATACCTGGGAGTAGAAATAAGTAAGTAAGTAAGATGGAAATGATCATGAAAGGTAGGTGAGTCAATTGTTTTTTGCAGATGATACTGCATTGGTTGCAGACTCAGAGGAGAAATTGGGTTGATTAGTGATAGAGTTGGAGGGTTTGTGGGAGAGAAGGAAGTAGAGAAGTAATGCGGATAAGAGCAAGGTTATGAGATGTACGAGAAAGTAGGTTGATGCTAGATTGAAGGTCATATTAAGTGGAGAATTAATTGAGGGAGTAGATTAGTTTAAGTACTAGTTAAGTACTCTGGATCAGTTGTTTATGCAATTGATGGAGTAGAAGCAGATATAAGTCTCAGAATGAAGGAGGGATATACAGAGTTGAGACAGTGAAGTAGCTGTCTGCTAAAGAAGGTGATGGATGCAAAAGTTGATTGGAAAAATGCAATAGGAAAGCTAAGGTTTGGGTGAATGGATGGAGTAAAGAAATGTCTGGGTGATTGGATATGATTTGAACTGATCCTCAAAGCTTTTCCATTGTTTATAAAGGCTGTATATGTTGATTTTTTGGAGTCTGTTGTTTCTTTTCATTAGTTAGGTAATTACTTAGATATGATCAGTTGTTGAGTTGTCTAATTGTCTTTCTAATCGGCCTAATAAAATCTTTGTAATTATTATATATATAACGGAGAGTAAAGTTATTGGGCGGTAGACATAAACATAAAAACACACACAAACACACACACATATATGTGTATATATATATATATATATATATATATATATATATATATATATATATATATATATATATATATATGTGTGTGTGTGTGTGTATATATATATATATATATATATATATATATATATATATATATATATATATATATATATATAAATATGTGTGTGTGTATATATATATATATATATATATATATATATATATATATATATATATATATATATATATATATATATATATATATATATATATATATAACAGGACATTAAGTTGATTATAAGTTGAGTTAAACTAAAGTAATATACAACGATAACTACTCTCTAAAGGAAAAAACAAAATGATACAATTTTATTATGGAAGGATCACCTTGGCAATCATTTACAACTTTCATCATAACCATAATGTATCACAGGTTATCTATGTCAAGATGAGCTCCTCATATGAGGTATATCTGTTAAAGGGACATCATTAGAGACCCTGATAGGTGGTACAGTTATGCTATTGTAAGGCAAAACATTGAAAGGGGACCCAACAGAAATATAATGTTGCACTATATGTTTATGCGAAGGTAATTAATTATAGGATGCTAAACAACTGGACTCATTATTGATGCCATTCTTTTGTTCTGAATTTATGATTAACAATAGATGATTACAGAGCCGTTTCCATACGACATCTAATTTTTTAATATGAGCATTATAACAATTTGCGCATAATTTCTGAATAATTTTACCCTGAAACCATTGCGAACCATCTCTGAAGTTAGGTGCCAGTACTTTATCACATACGTCAAATTTATTTATTTTTTTAAATTCACAAGATAGTTCATTGGCAGCATAGTTAGAGGTTATTCTATCTTTGACCGATACAAACTTTCTATTAGTCAGGGACACTGAGGGGGAATGTAAGTAACAGAATTTGTAACAGTAACATAATGGAATAAAACTTTAGCCAAGCATGCTTTAAGTGATTCACCACTTTGATATTTCTTAAGCAAATCCTTTACAAGCCTTACCCCCTCTATGCTTGACCATTAATTGACGGTGAATAGGAAGGAGAAGTTATATGAATAAGGCCATTGTTATTCAGAAACTATTTACATTTTCTATTGGTGAAACACAAAGCATTATCTGATACTAGTGTGTCACATAACCCATCCCGTGAAAACACCAAACACAAAGCGTCAATTATTTCATTCACACTCGTACTATGTACTATTTCCACTTTTATATACTTTCTAAGTGCATATACAGCAATAAGACATGTATGAGATTTATAGAAAAAATTGTCTATATGTCCATAAGACAAACACCTCCTTTGAGTAGGCCATACTACATATTGATTTGTACTTGGTCTTGCTTGAACAGAATGACACAACTAACAATTCTTAGCCAGCCTTTCAACGTCATGATCAATGTCAGGGTACTAGATAAGGGAGCACACTAAAGACCTAATATTACATAATACTGGATGGCCGACATAAAATTTCTCTAATACCTTTTATCATACTGAATGAGGAATCAAAACATGATTCTGATACAGAATGCAGCCATTCATAATAGATATATCCTTCTGAATATCCTTGTTTGGCAACAAGTTAGACTTATCATTGATAGGAATGCTGTATTTTTAAACAATGTTTCAATTCAGATAAACTTTCATCCTTATATGGCTCCTTTCAAATTTCAACACATTTTATAGTCATAGCTGAAAGGTATTCACAGTATATATTAGTTCATATGGCTAAAAATCGTAACCATATTCAGATAGAGGTAGTCTACATAAACAATCACTGTTAACATTATCTGAGCTAGTCTCAGATACCAACGCTGTAATCAAGCTGAACACATGAAAGTTATGCCTGCTGTATGGGGGAAGAGTTAATGCAAAGGTTATTGATCATTCCCAATAATGAATTTTGAACCCAGATAAATTTTTCAGAATTTATTGCATTGAACAATCAGGATAATGCTCCTCTTTCAAGAATTGGGTTATTACATTCCTCATTGTTCACAGTATATGATACAAATTTTACAGGCAGCCACTGAGGGTCCATATCTTTACGCTGCATAAATACAGCAATCTCGTAACATAAACTCTCTATTTCCAGCAAGGTTTCATAACCTGGATTATACAACTGTAGAACCCTGTAAGATGTGAGCAATACCTTAACAGTATCAAACCACTTCTGTTGCTCTTGATACCATAAAAATCATGTATTTTTAAGCAATAATCTATACAATGGGGCAGATTTGTCAGTGAAATTAGGAATAAACTGTTTATAATAGTTACAAAATCCCAAAAATGCTTGCAATTGCTTTAAGTCTTTTGGTGTAGGGGCATCAACAATGGAACGAGATTTTCAAGGGTTAGTATGCACCCCCTTACTATGGAAAATATTCCCAAAATAATGCACGTACTCTGTAAAGAGGGAACATTTATTTTTATTAACTTTGATAACAGCATCCTGAAAAGTATTCAATACTCTCCTTAAGGTATGCTCATCAACATTATGAGACAAAACAAGTAGATCATCATGGTAAATAATCACATCATTAATGTTATTCAGTAACTATAACATAAATGACTGGAATATAGTGGGACTAGCCCGTAAGCCAAATGGGAGGCAATTGTATCGATACATCCCTTCAAAAGTGTTAATTGTTGTATATTTCTTACATTCTTCATCTAACCGTGAAACTGCATGTGCCAAATCGATTTTAGAGAGAACTGTTACAGAGCCATGGGCAATGACCTCGTCAATAGAGGGTAATGGAGTCTGTACTGGATCGAGGAATTTATTCACTGTAACCGAAAAATCCTCACATATTCGAATGTGATTCTCATCCTTCATAACATTAACTGTGGGTGAAGCCCATTCACTGGAATATACCCTAGATATCTTACCCCTAGCAATCAACCTGCCAAGCTCTTCTTTTTCCTTACTTTTCAAATGCAGTAAAACAGGTTGAGCTCTTGCAAAAATTAGTGTTGTATCAGACATGACATGTAAAGAAACAGAATGTTGATGTTAGGCTGAAACTCGTCACCTAGATATATTTTGAATTCAGACCAAATTCTATATCTGGCATCATCATATTTACTCACATTTACATTACTTACCTTATCAGAATGTTGAATGACATAAAGTAACACAAGTTTGATATCCATCTTTCGACATAAAACCCTACATAACAGATTAACATTATTGGGATTTACAATTAAGAATGTGTGTCAGCATTTTGTGCATAGATGTCACATTTACATAAGTTTCTCCACATAAATCTATATAATTTCCATTGTATCAACGAACTCGGTATTTTGTTGGAGATACAACAACAAAGGCTCTGGCTGCATTACTTTAACATATTGTAGAAACAGGACTTCCACTATCAATTTCAAAATCGTCTTTCTTATTGTTAATAAAGCAGCTCAACATATATGTTGAATTAGACATAGGCACAGTAAAGTTAATTTTAAAGAAGAATTTACCCTTCGTTGAGAACATTCGCTGCTGTCTTCTACATCACTAACATCCGTTCGGTCACAGTGCACCATCCCCTTATGTGGCATTGCCATAACTTCCTGGATCGTTGCTGCATCCCTCAGAGTTGCTTCAGAGACAACATGCAATAACTCTGCAGTGGATTGGCAACACCTAACAAGGTGACCAGTTTACTGGCATTTATTACATTTATATTTCATGGCAAAACAATCCTTAGCAAAATGTTTTTCTTGCTGTCCACATCTCATGCAAACATATGAAGTAGGAACCTTTTCAATACCTTTGGGCCTATTATCAGTAACTTTATAGCTTGTGTGATGACTGCATTCTAGCATTATATCCTAAGCCTCAAACAAAAATGTTGCCAGTAGTTTCACCTTCTTAACACACTCATTAAATTACTTGTTTTTTCACAGTCTTGTAACAAATCACTAAGAATGTTTGCATACCCTAAGTCACTCACGAATAAATCTCTCGAAGACCTATTCCAACAACAATCTTTATAATTGCAATTGTAACACAAATCAGGAATTATACCGTTGCACCTATCAAAATCTTTTTAGCCACATACTGAGCAATTAGCTTTTCTTTGATATTTACGCATGTGGCGTCTGATAGTTTTACTGGTGTAAGTCTCCCTTGGACATCAGTAACAACATTTACAGGAGAAGATTTTACCAAATTACTAACCTACTAAGTACTGTCATATCCACCTTGATGCATTAAATTTGTGGCTTGAACTATTAATCTTTCCAGAAACTCCACAACAATTTCTAAGCTACAATTGAACGCTGGACACCTTGTAGCCCTTGTTTAATCAATTTATTTTCCCCTTGTATTCCTCGTCGTCAATTGAAATATCTCCAAACTTCTTTATTATTTCAGTTATTCTCTGTAAGTAGGGCATTAGGTTTTTTTTTGTTTTTTTTTTGCTAGTCGTTAAAATGGATTACGAAAATGCGAGTGCCTGAAAAGAGATGTATTCTCTAGATCACTGAGGCAGATACTGATTTCAAATTCAATGGCCCTAGTCATTAAGTAATGAAGCTGTCACTACAAAAACATAAAATTTAGTTGATTATAAGCTAAGCTAAATTAAAGTAATATCTATCTATCTATCTATATATATATATATATATATATATATATATATATATATATATATATATATATATATATATATATATATATATATATATATATATATATATATATATATATATATACATTAATAAACCCATGACCCAAGGGGTCATTGGCGAGTTGGGAGTGTGACAACAGCCATAACAGGATGTGAAACTAGACCATGCTAAAGCAATGCTTGGAAAACATTGCATGATTAAGTTGTTTAAAGTTAACCTAAACTTTGGACTTATTGAAAGAAGAAACCTACAAGTCTAATATTTCTCTATCACATTGAAGAGACATGAGGATAGAACCACAATGTGTACGTACAACATTCGTACACTAACAATCGGTGGCAGCGGTTACAACAATAGCAATCAGCGGTTACAACAATAACAATCAGCGGTTACAACTGTAACAATCAGCAGTTTTACGACAGTAATAAATCTACAATTACAACAAAGTATCTACGTCTACCAAAGTAATGAAATCATCGAATATCAGCTATGAATCCGATATAAACTGAGGAAACAGGATCTTCAATCAACAAGCATCAGTAAACACATACATTCAAGAATCACATCAGGAAGTGAAACATTCATCGAATAAACAACGCACGACAAGAAGCCAAGTCAAAGGTCATCACGCCACATACACTCTTCTGGTAAACGAGAGAGAGAGGAAGGACGTGACGTCATCGGATCAAAACAATCTTCACACATATATACTAAGCTAAGTACATCCTTTGTTCATTCAGGTTTTTTCAGTGAAGTGTTTGATGTCACGAGTCGATCGTCCATTATTGCTGGGGTGAGTTATATGTAATCTTATTCTTCCCTCATTACAGGAATCTATATTCAACTACGAATTCTCGTCTGCTGAATTTTTTTTCTCTTTATGCTAATTCCGTTTTCTTTCAGAAGTTCTCGTGAAATATCTTTATCACATTAACCGACTTAATATCATCATTTTGGGGGACTTTATTATAATCTGCAACACATCTTTATTGTATAGTGCATATGCGTTTACGCAGTGGACGTGTGTATTTATATAGATATTTTGATAGGATCGCAAGGAATCGTAGTGATAGGAAAAAAGTTAAAGTTAACATGACGTCACCTGTGACTCTCGGATCCAGTAACCCTACTTCCGTGGTTACTCTAGTAAGTGCAAGATCAGCTATTGCTCCTTTTCAAGGTCGGGTCAAAGGGTTCCTGCCTCAGAATGTCGAGTCATGGATCTCGTCAGTAGATGCTCATTTAACCGCAAAACGCATCACAGACCCATCTGTACAATTACAAGAATCTAAAAGTTTCATAGACAATGTTAAAGGAGATCCAAGCGCGTATCTTAGAGGAGTCTCTTTCCAAGAGGCAGTTACATGGGACGATTTCAAAGTTAGGGTACATGCAATATATGGCGGTGGAGAAGCTTTAGACGTAGTTTTGGCGTTAAGAAACATATTTAATCAAGCCTCTATGAATCAGCTTAATGTTATAGAACGGGCGGCACTCATTGCCGACCGGCTGAATGAATATCAAGATATTTTACGTGATTCTACATGGATTACAGGAGATAACATGGCCATAAAAGATTTCTTACGGTTAGTGTATTTAACTTGCATGACAGTTACGTTGCCTGAAGCTTTAGTGCCGTATTTCTATAAAAAAAAACTAACGCCCGAATCTACGGAACTAGATGGGTATAAACAGATAAAGAAACACATGTCTAAGTGTACTGACCTTGATCCCTTGCTTACTCAAGTTTTTGCAAAAAAATGAAACTAAGCCACAACAAGTAAACGTAGTTAATAATAATCAAGCTGCAGGGATGACTTGTTACAATTGCAAACGTCAAGGTCACATGATTGCAGACTGTAGGATGCAATTTTGTTCAATTCATAACAGTTCAACTCATTCTTATAATCGATGCTTCTCGCGTAATCAACAGCAGAATCCTAGAAATATGCAAACAGTTCCCTATGGAAATAAAAAGAATCCTCAGTTTAATAAGGAGAAACAAACGAATGGCAATGCTAATCAAAATCAAAAACAAACAAAAAGTGCTTCAAGTAACTCTGTTCCTGGGCGTCTAGCTAGAACTCGCAAGGTCAGACAAATTTTACGAATGTGCAAAACAAAGCAAATACGACATAGTTAACTCCATTGCGGGAGAGAATGATGTTGGGTCATTCATATCAACATCTTTTGTATCAAATAATCCATTTAATAATTTACCAGATCATTGTGAGGCAATAGATTTTCCTATGAAACACACGGTCGAATCCAATAAATCACTGCAGGTTCCCGAAGATTGTCAACAAATTCACGCAATAATAAGCCAAAATAAGTTACAGCCAACGTTATATGCTGTAAATTTAGAACACCGATCCTTCACATTATTTTTTTCATACTGGTAGTCCACGTAATATCATGGATTTGAGGTCTCACCACTTGTTATTTTCGAACTTCCCTATAGAGAAGTCCGGAGTAAGGATCTCGGGTATAGGAAATAATGAATTAAATGTAATAGGCGTAACTCATGTTCAGTACAAGGTCGGTAAGCGCACATTTAACAATACCTTTGTTGTTGAACAAAACATTGATATGTATCCAGCTGTAATTATAGGATACCCGTCTATGGCTAATCAAAACATTATCTTAGCCCCAGCAAAGCACGGCGTGTATATCAAAGTAAAATTCTATAAGTCTTCTAATACCTTAAAATCAGTTTTAGATAAAAAAAGACGACAAATAAAACAGTAACGTACGTTGAAGAACCAATAACTTGTCTCATTATTAAAGAAATAATATACGCGACCCAACAGAATTCTCGTTCACCCGTAATATCATCTTACACGCAATCTACCGAGCCGAACGTATCTTCGAATTTAATAGTGCAAGTAAAGAAAACGTTACCGGGATCTGAAATATTAATCCTTTCCGACACTTTGAAAACTAACGAATTGTCCGTCACACAAGCTATTTATACAGTAGGCTCACATCAAAAATTTAATATTGAAGTCTGTAATCATTTAAATACCACTTTAGTAATTCACAAAAATCAACATATCTTGGATGTAGAAGTTTATAAACATCGTAGTCTTACCGTCGCTGAAATCAATCACGCTCAATCAGTTGCGGATGAATCCCTTTTGCAATCTATTATAAATAAAATCAATAAAGACATTCAAGAAGAAGAAATTCAGCAGAAATTTTCTGGACTTTTAAATGTATATCATGATGTTTTTTCCACTACGGATGGATCCTTAGGAAAAACAGATGTTATTGAACATCAAATAAGGTTAAAGGACAAGCAGAAAATTATCTATGTACCCTCGTACAGACTCCCTATGAAATTTCAGAATGAGATAAATGATGAAGTATGTAAAATGCTAGATTCATTAGGAAATCGAACAGCCATTATAATTTTTCATTACTAGTTGTACCGAAAAAAGATCGAACATGGCGTATCTGCGTAGATTTCCGTCGCTTGAATGAGGAAACAATCCCTGATCGATTCCCAGTGCCATGTACTGACGATATTTTATCTTTCTTAGGTCAGAATAAATATTTTACCAGTTTGGACTTACTTAAAGGCTTTCACCAGATATCATTAGAAGTAAATAGTATCCCATACACAGCCTTCAGCACAGCCAGGGGACATTATGAATCTTTACGTATGCTTTTTGGTTTATGTTGTGCTCCCATAACATTTACAAGAATGATTAACATAGTGTTTGGAGACCTGCTAGGGGATATATTGCATGCCTATATGGACGACCTTGTAATCTTTTCCAATACCTTAGAAGAACATATACGTAAACTAGAACTACTATGAGATTCAGGGCCTCTGTAACACGGTTTTTTCACAATAATTTTTTATCTATGAATTTCATAAATATAACGCTTCTTCAGAATGCACATTATATCTACACAAAAATTCTGACTATATCGGCATTACGAAGGTTGAATAAATTTGGTACTTATAATGTAAAAGTGACGTTTTTTGAAGATGGGCCAACCTATTCAGAGAAAAGGTTTCGAACGCACTCGTTACGTAATTTATGACGGCATTTCTTCCCTCTTTCTCGATCGATGATTGGCTATACGTAACGAAGGCTATACCTCTGGCAACAATGACACAAAAATTTAAATAAAAGCAAAGCAGTACACCTTTTTGAACTCTGAAACCTCTCCACTGATAATTGTCATAATGAACAAACCAACAAAATATGTTAATAAATACAAAAACCCTTTGATTATTAGTCTAACTCCCAAAATAAGTTTCCTAAGAAATTACAGTTTACTTTATAGGTCACAATCAAATTGACAAGGTGTAAGGAATAGTTGGTAATTTTCCAAAACGTAGTAGACAAGCTTGATTTGATAACTGCTATATCCAGTGTAAAGCAATTTTCATTTATTGTCTATGTACCTACCTTTGACTGTAAAAAAAAAAAAAAAAAAAATAGCCGGTACTGTATTTTGGCTTTAAACCTTCACCAATAATTATCGTCAGAATGATGACTTCATAAGGCTCCACCCACTTTGGCCTCGATATAATTCAGGATAACACTGAAGGCTATCATGGGCATTGTTGGATCAGAAAATTTAAATTCTGGCTATAAAAATTCATTTCTCGAGTAGTTGTAAGAAGTGCTAAATGATCCTCAAGGATCCCAGCAGTTGGCCTAAACGTTTAATTCATGTATACTACTGTTGCGGCACTACTGCTACAGTAGTATTACTACACTAGCACAGATACCCCACCCACATTTATGTATCGTTCCGCCATTCATAAAGTCTTTGTCATGTTTTTTCAGTGTGCAATAAGACATGGCCTCCTCAGAAATTAAGTTTAACATTAGATGATAGGTTATTTCATTAAGCTGACAAATTATGGCAACTGGGTATGTTATTGCCGATGTTGAAGCTAAAGATAAATGATGGTATTATTCCTTCATTGCATTATCATCTTTACTACTATTTGTTTTGCTACATGTAGTAATTATTTTAAAGGATAAATGAATTATGTTCACTTTACTTCTATAAATTCTCATTATATGTACAAATAAAACTCCTAAAACTATTCATGATTTATTTACAAAATGCAGTCATGCCCAAAACATAGCCAACACGGTCGTACGGCCTAAGAAGAAGAAAAAAATTATATCGTATGATCCGTTGGTCTGATGGAGAGTTTAGCACAAAATTCTTATTTTAACAAAAATAGTTATATAAAGACTCTTTACATACAATATCTCTCTTTCTCTCTCTCTCTCTCTTGGTGGTATAGTGAATAGTTAATGGAAATGTTCAAAAGCCTGAATGACATTAAAAGTATTATAATCATGTTAAGCTAAATACAAATCAGACCATAAACATTAGATTTAAACTAGAATCTGAATAATTACCTATCCAGGCTATAGTAAATATGGCCACGGGCTTTCTCTTGACTGTATAAAGTTGCAAGTCGTAAGACAAATGCAGTTTTGCAACCACGGGGGCAATTGCAAATCCTGTTAGCCATTCTTGACTGTTATGGGTTTCAGAGCCGATGGAACAAGGTGAATGGGTGTCTGGTGGATGGGCGGGGCAAAATTTTGTCAAAGGGTGTTTACATTGCTTACGTAATGAATGTTTTTGACTCTTGGCTCGTTATCACTGGCCATGGCGTCGGCTAGATAATTTTTACTCTATGAAAATTAAAACTATCGGGTTTAGGTTATTGATAATGCTGACAAAATTTGTGTGTGGTTGTAAAATATACATATGTCAACTTTCAGCTACATCCGATGCATTGATAAGGAGCAAAGTCCAAATAACCGTGTTACAGAGGCCATGAATCTCATAGTAGTACTACAGAGACTAAGACAACATAACTTAAAGGTAAAGATTATTAAGTGTGAATTTTTCAAAACAGAATTGGTCTATTTGGGTTCTATGGTGTCTAGCCAAGGTCTCAAAGTAGTCCATGATAAGATGTCGGCTATCCGTAACTTTCCGATACCTACTAATGTCAAGGGCATACAGCAATTTCTGGGGTGTAGTGGATATTACAGGCGTTTTATACGCAATTATTCAATAATAGCCGCTCCCCTAACTGATCTTACGAAGAAGGGCGTAGATTTCATATGGTCTGAGCAGCAGATGAACTGTGTAGTTATCCTATCTGAAAATTTCCTGATTTCGGTAAGGAATTCTTCATTGCAACAGACGCCTCAGACTTAGGAGTAGGAGGGGTATTGCTTCAGCAATATGAAAAACAGTTTTTCCCGATAGCTTTTTTTTAAGTTCATAATATACGGTTATCCCGTCAAGGTTCTTAATGATCATAAACCCCTAACCGAGTTCTTTAAAGGCTTTAGTCACAGCCCCAAACGAACTCGGTGGCATTTGATCATTCAAGACTTTGGCGGGAGAAGCGGGCATTTACCAGGGAAAGCAAATATCATTGCTGATGCATGATCGCACAACCCCGTGTCATCTTGTACGGAGCCATTAGCTGAATTAATAGATATATCAACATCCATGCCTATTGTTAAAACTGTAACTGAACAGGAAGATCTGGGCTGGAGCGCTGAATTATTACAAGACTGAGCAAAGAAAAGATCAGAAATTAGAAAAAATTATAAATGCTTTGGAAGGAAATCGTAAGGAAAAGGAATATATAAAGTATACACAGCAGAATTATATAATCAAAGACAATATTCTGTGTAGATCCGTGACAAGGAAAACCCGCAATACACCACATGTGACTAACGACCAGGTAGTGGTACCAATCTCACTTATATCCACTGTCCTAAATTGGTTGCATGCAAATCCATTGCATGGACACCCGGGGTTCTCCACAATGTCACAGAAAGCCAAATCATCTTTTATTGGCATACGATGCTTACAGGTATAAAAAAACACAGAGCTAATTGTCGCACTTGTCAGGAAAACAAAGGGCACACGAAAACACCTGTCAGCCTAGGGGCTTATCACGTGCCCAATCAACAATTTGAAAGGATACATTTAGATTTATCAACAGGATTTAATGAGTCAGACAGAGGAAATGAACACCTCTTAGTAATTGTAGATGCTTTGACTCGATATACAGAACTGATAGCGCTTGAAACTAAAACTGTGATTGAATGCGCTAGGACAATTTACGAGTGTTACATTTGTAAACATGGAATTCCACACATGATAATCTCAGACTCGGGTGTAGAATTTAATAATCACTTCCTTACCTCATTGTGCGAATTCCTTGGCATAAAGAAAATCAATACCATGATCTATGACCCAGAGTCGAATGGGCTAGTGGAAAGAGCAAATAGGAAAGTTTTAAACATATTAAGACTAACACTGGGGGGATCAGACCCCAACTGGGATATTGCAATACCTGCGGTACTAAGAACTCTGAATCACTCATATCATATATCAATTAAACTGTCGCCGCACGAGGCATTGTATGGTACCCCAGTTAGAACGTCTTTCCATGTATTAACGCCTACAACTAATTTATTGAATCCTTTAAAAGAATGTATAAATGCAAGCAAAAGTCGTTTTGATGTCCTTCGAAAGAATTTAGAAGAATCACAAATCATAATGAAAAGGAATCATGATAAAATAGCGAAGCCAACTAAAACATATCCCGTGGGTGATAATGTATACATACAGGTAAATGTACGTAAAGGACTCAATTATAAACTAACATCTTAGTTTGAAGGCCAATTTAGCATTTTGGAAACATTAACGGCCAATAGATTTAGAGTTCAATACGTATCCCAACCCACTGATGAGAGAATTGTACCATTGGCTCACATAAGAAATTAAAATAAGAGAGAAGGAAGTGAGGGATTTTTGTTTTCATTTTTTTATCTATGAAACTTATATGTTAACATTTTTTTTCTTCTTAATACAGGAGTAATTACATACATTTTTCTCATTACAGGTTTCCAAGAAGAAGTATTTATTGTTAGGAGTGATATTGTTCGCTCAGACATTTTTCTCGTGTGGGAAGAGCTCTAAAACTAAAAGTATAGATTTTAAATATGGCACTATAGTAGAGAGAACAGAAGACGTTTTTATTACATCAAGTATCATAGTTATAGAAGTACGCATGCAAGCAATTTTTCTCCCAGAGAATGACGTCACTAGCTTCAAGAGCGCCATTTCAAGGTTTGCTGCTTCATTAAATGAAATGCATAGGAGACACTTTCCTTTCAATACAGAGAGTTCGCTTGCACCGACACTAAAAGTTGCAGAGATGCTATCCGACGACTTTCAAAATAAGACTTACGAGGCAGAATCTTTGGCTCGTGACCTTTTGATGTGGACAGTAAGACACACTAATATAGAAAAATGTAACCCGTTTGGTTTTGCTGCACTAAAAATCTTTGGATCTGTTGCAAGTTTAGGCTTAGGGATTTCAAATCGTCTTAAGATTAGTAATCAAAATAAGAAAATTGAGTTTTTGACTCATGAAAATTAATTGATTTTATCAGAACTAAGGAATCAGTTAACTTCAATCAATCAATTTATGAGTTTGGTGAACGAACATTCTAGTAATATCAGTCAGATTATGAAAGTACAAGATTTGTTGGTAACGTTAACGTATTATAATTCAAAAATAGATCATATCCATAATAGAATTGCACATTTCATTGAGAAATCAAAAGACTATGTGGAAGCGACTAAATGTGTTCTGTCACCGCATTTATTACCGATAAAAGACTTAACGTTAATTGTGGAGAACGGACGGTAGAAATTAGGTTATATTCCTTTGTTAGACGCACGTAGGTTAGAATTTTATTACAGCCTAATTACAGTAAGCATTGAAAATTACAGGATCATGATTTCAATTCCCTTTGATTCTTCCGATGCCTGGCAATCTTACACGATATCACCATTTCTGACTTTCATGACGAATATCTCAAACACAGTAATTTCCAGTTTGACAGGACACGTATCGATTTCCCCGGAAGAGGAAACATATACAGTCATTAAAGACTTAAATAAATTAACTCACTGTTCAGACGCAATGAATAAAAAAAATATGTACAGCTGACTCCTTTGAATTCCATAAAAAATCAATGGATTCATGCAAGTTAGGTATAGTGCTAAACGGTGCTCTCTCCCATACACATGAAAATTGTCTGAAAAAACTTTATCCCTTTGATGATAATAAGTTCAATTGCAGACTGAACAATGGCTCGTGGATACGATACGACAAGGCCGGATTCAATGTATCATGCCCGGACGGATCCACGTCCTATTCCCAAATCTTCGTTGCAGCAGATGGTTGCATCGGTACGTCCACGAAATACATGGTCCGAGGAATTAACACTATCATCAGAGAACGGGCCTACTTCGCGAATTTCACGTGGTCCACTACAATCCCATCTTTACTTCTCCCATACAACGTAAGAATGGCTAAGCGGTTGATGAAATTAACCGAGATGTCCACCCGTCACCGACTTATGCAGATCTTCGTTTCTACGTGTTACTAGCAGCAATCAGCGTTACGGTGATGATATTTATCGCCGTTAACATCTTTGTTCGGCGTAGGTTAAGGCATAGACAGATGGAGCTCAAACAGAACGTTTTGCCATGTCCAGACAAAACTCCTTATTTGTTTCAATTTAGAGCCATTTGAGATTGGCCCTTTCATTCGCTCGCAAGAGTAAAATTGTTTGGAATAGTGTTGTGCACGAAAAACGATCAGTACGCTAGTAATATGTAGTTAAAGAGACTCTAAGACATTTTCATTTTGAAAACATTTAAAAAAAAAATTATAATTTTTTGGGCACCTAATACAATATATAAGCCCTAAATGTTAAAATAAAGAATCTATGGGCATCTAATAAAATATATAAGCCCTATATATAAATATACGAAACCGTGGTGCGTGTACGTACCAGGAATTTTTGTTTGTGCACTGAAATTATATCTTTACCAAGGTAACAAATATTCTTATTAGTTACCGTATTATAATAATCTGTATTTTTGACAAAGGTGACAACTATTCTTTAACATGTTACCGAATCATATGTACATCAGTATTTTTTTTTGGGTACCATATAATCATTTGCTAGCAATGTACCATATAATGATCTGTATTTTCCATGCGTTTTTCTTTGTTTTTGACAATGTCTGCTAGGTATGTATTTTTTTTAAATGTACCTATTTGAGCATTCATCCTTAATCAATTGTTTATGGCTAAAGATAATATATATATATATATATATATATATATATATATATATATATATATATATATATATATATATATATATATATATATATATATATATATATATATATATATATCCAGTCACACTCCTAGTAAGCATATTTTTAACGTATTATTTTAGTTCAATTAATTGAAGGTAGCTGTCCAAGCTAATGTAATATTTGTATATTACATGATTAAATCCATGACCCATGGGATCAATGGAGAAGCTAGGAGGAGTGTGAGAAACGCCAAGTCAGTCATAAACAGGATGCGAAAGCTAAACCTTTACAATGTAACATTTTTGCATGAAGAGTAAACACAATACAAAGTATCCCGTGAGAAATAGTTGAGTGTCTCACCGGATCCAGATTGCTTCTTGTATTAATGTTGTGTTTACATATTTAAATAAATGCTGAGATAACTAAGTATACATTATCATCAACACATGATATTTTAGTTAGTTCTTGTCAACATCTCATACGGAATGGTCATCCGACCAAACCATCTATACTCCTGTGATAGAGCTGCTAATAAACTGTTTTATATGTTAACTTACATAGACTTATTCAGAAGAAGTAACCTGCAAGTCTGAATATACATAGCACATTGAAGAGACATTTGATTGGAACCATAATGTTTGTTTATAACAATACCACACCACATATATATATATATATATATATATATATATATATATATATATATATATATATATATATATATATATATATATATATATATATATATATATATATATACCTGTATATATAGTATTGATTACTGGCTATTTTTTTAGATTTTGGTTAATTCCCCTTTTATGTAGTTGGGCAACAAATTCTTTGTGTCCTCACAAACAATAGGGTAAAAATGGTCCGGTTTTTAAAGTAATGACGGCCAAGCAGGTTTAATTAATCAATTATTTATGTTTCTATGATTTATGACATATTTCGGGGAGATTGAGAGATAAGTCTTTCCAATAACCTAAAATAAATGAGAGTAAAAATCATAACTTTTTTTATCTGAAAAATTAACTGAGGATAAGAACATTACTTTTTGGTACAAGTAAAATTCAATTGTATTAGATAAGACTTTTAAATTTGAATTATGTAGGTAAAGCCTGGCTGAGAGAGAGAGTAGGAAATGTCAAGGAAAGAAAGTTTTTACATTCAATTTCCAACATATATGATGAACTTGAGATGAACATGTTAAAATTGTATAACTTATCCGGGGACTAAGCGTATTAATTTTTCGAAAATTTAAAACATCAGAAATAAGTTAACATATTAAAATGATTGAGTTTGGTCAATAATAACTGTTTCATACTGTGGAGAGCCAAAACAGTAATCGATGCTTTTTATTTTACTTGAAGAAATATTTTGGAAGGAATGGTTAATTCCCTTCCTAAAATTAAACATGTCTTTCTAAGATGTCCCTGGGTTCTTATTGACCCTAGGCTATCCTTACGTATATCCGTATTTTCAGATGTCATCATGAAAATGACTGAATAAGGATTGCCTGATAAATATAAACAGGATGTTCCATTTTGTTTTCTTTTAATTGAAAGTCCGATGCCGTCAATAGAAGAAAAGTCTTTTGTGACTTTTAAGGGTTATAACACCCGATATAAAGTTATAGAAAACCTTTTGCGAGTAAAGTCCAAATATTATTCTAGACAAAATGTCAGCCCTATGGTTCTGAACTTTATAAGGATAAGGAATCGAGGGAATTAGGAATATTAAAACAGAGGCACCTATATTCAGTGAAAAGAATGACAATAAAATATGATAAATAGAATTATAAGGAAGATTTCTAGAAAAAAAATATATGTTAACTGTATGGTCAGTTAGACAAATATGTATGTACAAAACGTCATTTCATATTATAGAGGCCTACTCAATTAGTGAGTTCCGATATCGAGACTTTCGCTTATCTTTTTCCCGAACTATTCTTTTTAGATGCCGTATATAACTATAGAGAATATATTTATACCATAAAATAAATAGCGATGCCGTGGTAATCTTAACAATAAAATAACGAGAGAGAGAGAGAGAGAGAGAGAGAGAGAGAGAGAGAGAGAGAGAGAGAGAGAGAGAGAGAGAGAGAGAGAGAGAGAGAGAGAATAATTCAAAATGTCACTTCGAGTCTTCATTAAATCAAGTGGCATCCAGCGTTCCTATCGCCCACATCACTTTTCTCTATTCAAATCTAAGCTCTTTTTAATAGTCTTAGAAGCGTCACAAGTACCCGGAAAATGCAAAAGAAATGATAAGTTTAGAATAAATGTAAAAATTCAGTTAAAAAGCGATATCGAGGTTAGTGATGTATATTTTTTTTCTGTAAATTCGGAAATTAACTTTATCCTCCTTTTGAGAAAGTTTTTCTTCAATATCATATATCAATTATTTATCATTGGCTGAGTCACAGAGTGTATTTCAGATTTTTTCTTTTCTTATTGAGAATTTTTCATTTCATAACATATAACCTAGAATTGTGATGTATTCTAATTGGTCAGTGAAATCATTCTATGTTCTATATAATTTCATATTTTTCTCTGAACAAAATTGTTTGGTAAATCATCATGGCTCCTGTTTAAGGAAATATTTTTAATGATGTAATTTGTGAAAACTATTCATCCTTCACAGCATTAGCTACCCATTCCGATATGCCAAAGTTTAATTAACTCCATTATCCATGAAACTTCGTTAATTAGGTATTATAAAAAAATACACATCTCAATTATTGTTTCTTTTTTTTATTTCTTTTTTTTTTTAGTAATCATATAGACTCCATCGATGGGCATCTCTATTG
>NC_090736.1:98713294-98715794 GCF_036898095.1 Palaemon carinicauda
AGTTTATGAAAAACAAAAACATACCATGATCACTATTCTGAAGAGTCTGGTATATAGGATAAAAACCTTTCAGATAAAAGAAAGCTCACAGTTCTAGTTCAGGAATCTGCTGTTGGGAATGAATCTCACCATATTTACCCTGATCCACTTCTTCAGAACTGGCGACTCACTTCTTTGCTAATAGCAACAAAATTATACACAATGGATTCCATTTCACAACAGAGGTGTGCACATGATCAGCATCATACTGTTGATGCCAGCGAGTTTCACTTACGGAATTTCGTAGTCCACAAATCAATATGACCATTCTCTGTCCAACCAGTATTTAAGCACATAAACAAAATAACCCATTGATGAATGTGACAAAGGAGCAATTGGACTCGAAGAAAGGTTTATGAGCAATTCGTAGGAGAAAAGTGGTCTTTCAGCTAAAGACAAGACTATATCTTTTATGATGAACGCCCTTTACTGCAGAATACATCATGAGAAGACAATGATTGCCAAGAAAATCTTTCTTTAAAAAGTGATTCCATTCTTTACAGTAATGAAGGAGATGGGGAACCCATTCCAAGAGGAATCAACCAACCAACTCTTGCAAGATATGAAGAAAATTAAAATGAAAATTACAGACACAACCCTAGCTAAAATGGTAGCTATACATCCCCTTTTGGTCAAAGAACGGTTCAAATCCTTCATCCAAAGGCTAAAGGATGAAGGTGACTCTCTTTTCTATTATCCAATCAAGAAAAACCCTGATACCTCTTCACACAATAATTTCTAAGGACAAAGTCATCATCTTTGAGAAGAGGACATGTCACTTGCAAGAAATGTCTAAGCAGGAGAATCAGTCATACATTGCATCTCTCAGTGACATTGCCAAGCCACGTACATATCAGAAATCACAGTTAATTCATATTATTGGATTGCAAGTGAATGGGCAAAACCGATAACCAAGACCAGGTGCAATCATCATTGGGGATCAACATTCATCGATGCTTTTCCACCATGCACTTATGACTCTAGTAAAGGAGGTATCATACGCAAGTATAATTACTATACTAACAGGTACGAGCGGGTGGACATAGTCTTTGTTGTATACAAGTCAACTCTAAAATCTGAGAAGAGGTAAAAAAGGGGACAGGGAAGTAGAAGAAGGGTGACAGGAACTAATGAGACACCAGGTAATTGGCAAAACTTCTTTTGTGATACAAGTATGAGGACTGAGCGCTTTCATTTCCTTACAGAGCAAATGTGTGAAACAGAGACTACAAGCAATGTTACCATAACAAAAGGAGAAGATGCCATTATCAAAACAATTGAATCTCTAGATGCAGTATTCCCAAGTCATGAGAAACCTGACAATGAAATAATTGTACACATGTGGAATGACAACTTATTGGAGAAAGTCTATTATCGTTACGACTAATACAATAGTCTTACTCGTCATAAAAATATCTGTGCTGAACTCCATGTAGGAAACTGGTCTTGAGAAAATATAAATTGATTTTGGTCAGAGGGACAAGACCCATAGATTCTAGTCCATGAGGTAGTTCTGCAATTGGTCATGAAAAAGTTAGAGGGATCCCGTATTTTCCTGCGTGCACTGGATGTGATGTTTTGTTTGCTTTCCAAGAGAAATGGAAGAAATCCACTTGAAACTTATTTGCTGATGTTTATTAAACATTCACTAATCTCAACCAGCATCCAACAATAATTCATTATCTTGATCTGCAGAGTCTGGAGAGATTAATTGTCCTTAACAGGGAAAGACCAAGCACAGCTGCTAATATGCATGGAGCAGGAGTTGATTTTTTTCCTTACAAACAGAACCCTTACAAGTATATTCCACCAACGCAGAGAGACTTCACATAACACACAAAACGTCCGGCCCTTTGGGCTTATGTCCTGTCGGGTCCAGCAATAATCTCTCATCAAGACACGACCAATCCTACCAAATAGGAGTAGATACAGAAAGTAGACATTGCATATATGTTGGACAACATTATCCTCTATTGAACCTAGCTGTTATGAACTGACAAATTATTCCTGAAATAAAGGACGCAAAATAAGACACAATTCTTTCACATCACTCTGTCGTGCAAAGTAAAAAAAAATTACATACAATCTGGTGGTCATCTGATGAATATTATAAAATATTGAAAACATGTTACTTTGCTTTATAAACAATAAAATCTTCAAAATATATGTAAATTTGCTCTCTAAACATTAAAATCTAGTTCAGTAGGTCTGGAAACATAAGATTTCATACATAGATCATGCAAATCACAAAACACGTAATTAAAAAAAAATACTAACTATTGTAACTGATTTGGATGCTATATTTAAAGACAGCTACCATCTTGGATTTGAAAATTGCTAATTGACTAGGTTTAAATATAGTGTCATCTGTAAAATAAGTGTTGCTAAACTAATGTTCCTAGTCATTTGCATGATTGCTCTCCTAAATTGTTATCTCTTAATATGCAATGTATTATAGAAA
>NC_090736.1:98725794-98733309 GCF_036898095.1 Palaemon carinicauda
ATGTAGTACTGTCTGGCCAGCCAAAGGACCCAATAACTCCATGGCGGTAGTATCTTAACGGGTGGATGGTGTCCTGGCAAACCTACTAGCCTAGAGTTTCACGATATAGCTGACGAAATTTTTTATTCTCTAATATTGAAAGGAAAAATTAAATCAGCATTGGACTTTCAACCTTTAATTATTATCGTTACGCTAACCTTGCCTTACACAGAGTATGCGTTAGTTTTGGATGTGTGAATAAATTTAATTATAGGACATGACGAAGGTATAAAGTTCAATGGATAAAGAGAGAACTCTAGATGGACATATAGACACCCAAAATGCATAAATAAATAAATTTACTAATACCCAGAAACTAGAAATAGAGCAAAAAAAGAAAAAGAAAAAAAAGGCTAAATGTGCGCAACAAAGGTAAACATTTCTATTATCTATTTACAACAATGAATCTATATATAGACAAAATTGATTAAAAAGGAATTCTTTTTTGTAGATCAATTCTTAATAGTTTATGGCTTTGTTCCATCATAGTTTTTTCCATCGGGACAATTTAATTGATAAAATATTTCAGGGATTATTCGAACATTGCACGTTGTTGTCTGAGAATAGTATAAAAAACCTATATAATGCATAAGTTTCAAATCTTAATCACTTTCAAAGTATAGTAGCAGTATTATTTCCTGTTTTGTTGTTATTTTGCGTTATAGTGGTATACCTTTCTTCGTGGACTTATATAAGTAAGTTGATGAGGGTATTTAGACCATATTTATTGGAAAAAAAAAATATGATTCGGTAATTTTTTTTGCAAAAATTAGTAATTTTAAACATATATGAACCATAAATTAAAGTGACTAAATATCAATTTCTTTCTAAGGAAAGTTTCATGTTATTGTTGGCTTTCCTAAACTAAATACATGTGTTCAGAGTTACTTGCAAGATGTTTCTAGCATAAAAGAAAATATATAAAAAAAATTATTAGCGAAATATGGAAATTATGCATGAATAAATGTGGTGTTATTTTTACTTCCAAAAGTAAAAGATAGACCAATATCAGCAATGTCTGAATTACCGACTTTTCTTGTAAAGCCCAATTTGTATCGATTTTTTTTTATTATTCTCATTAAAGAAACTTTGTAATATTTATAGAATTAGAAAGATTATCCTATTTAAGGTGGTAGATGCTGTGATTTAAGCCTTATGAAATCATTGTAAATGTTCGAGAGACTCTGCAGTAAGTCTATGATGGTGTAGCTAGTGATTTTTTGCCTTCGGAAGCGTTGTTAACGTTTTTAGAGGATGTTAATTAAATGCACTTTATGTTTCTTTAGTATTTACATAATAAAATGTGTATGCAGGAAAGCCTACGAATCTCTATCTATCTTCTTTGTGAACACCCACCCCCCCCTCTCTCTCTCTCTCTCTCTCTTCTCTCTCTCTCTCTCTCTCTCTCTCTCTCTCTCTCTCTCTGTCGATGACAGTTCATTTGATATCAAGCTTTTTTTTCATGACTTAGCGTGGATTCCTTGAAATCTATTGTGGACGTACCTCGTAATCAATAACTTCTGGGGATCGCAGAATTTAGAGGAGGAAAGGAACGAATTCTCTCTCTCTCTCTCTCCACTCTCTCTCTCTCTCTCTCTCTCTCTCTCTCTCTCTCTCTCTCAATAACTTCCCGGGGATCGCAGAATTTAGAGGAGGAAAGGAACGAATTCTCTCTCTCTCTCTCTCTCTCTCTCTCTCTCTCTCTCTCTCTCTCTCTCTCTCTCTCTCTCTCTCAATAACTTCCGGGGATCGCAGAATTTAGAGGAGGAAAGGAAATGAATTCTCTCTCTCTCTCTCTCTCCTCTCTCCTTCTCTCTCTCTCTCTCTCTCTCCTCTCTCCTCTCTCTCTCTCTCTCTCAATAACTTCCGGGGATCGCAGAATTTAGAGGAGAAAGGGAAACGAATTCTCTCTCTCTCCTCTCCTCTCTCTCTCTCTCTCTCTCCTCTCTCTCTCTCTCTCTCTCTCTCTCTCTCTCTCTCTCAATACTTCCGGGGATCGCAGAATTTAGAGGAGGAAAGGAAACGAATTCTCTCTCTCTCTCTCTCTCTCTCTCCTCTCTCTCTCCTCTCTCTCTCTCTCTCTCTCTTCTCTCTCTCTCTCTCTCAATAACTTCCGGGAATCGCAGAATTTAGAGGAGGAAAGGAAACGAATTCTCTCTCTCTCTCTCTCTCTCTCTCTCTCTCTCTCTCTCTCTCTCTCTCTCTCTCTCTCTCTCTCTGTAAAGTAGATAGATTGATTGAAAAATGTATGCCAACGCGATGGATCATCTTTACCATTCGAATAAGAACTGCATACCATTTTTTGCAAAACTCAAGGTATGGAGCTTTATCATATTGGCTCTATTGTTGACATAGCCAAGGTGTTTGGTTTTGTTTCATTTTGGTATTCATCATTCTATTTTCTAATAAGCTATCTATATGACATTAATATTCTTATTTATATATGGCTCAATCAGTTTGCTCCTACATATATATTATTATTATTTTGATATCAAGATATCATTTGGTGTACATTGTAGGTTCTCTTTTCCGTTGGCATATAACAAATGAGGCTGTTTCCCTTTTCTGAGCAATCTCATTTAATTTAGTTTCTATTACTAACTCTGATCTTTTTTTTTTTCTAGCCTAGTTATCCGGGGTGATAAGCTGCAAGAAAAGTATGGAAACTGAAGAAAATTGTTGCCTGGAGAATTAGATTGTAGGCGTCTGTAGAGTAGGTAAGGCGACGAAACTACCTGCGTTGCTTGCTGATTTTGAATAATGTGTTTTCTGTATAGCTGGTGTGGTGTTGTTTATAATGATCAAGCTTTTTGGCATTTCCATCATCAATTATTACAATACAATATAATACGAGGGTAAATGCCTTACCACAACAATCCTAGATTTGAAAAGGAATAGTCCAAATTTCAATAGAGCAATATATAATGCAAGTACTAAGTTCCTTCTTCCGTATTTGTAATGCTATAACATCTGCTTTGCAGTACTCTGCAATATATAAGCAATGGCTTATATAACGCTTATATAATTGGGTGGGATTGGTGGTCAGCGTCCTTCCTTCACGAGATTCGGGTAAGGAAGAAACTGGAATGAATCTTCAATTACACTAGGAGATAAATGAGCACAATTAAATCCAGAATGTGGGAAAACGACCAATGATATTTCCCACTGTTCCCACTGTTACTCTTGCCTCGGTTTGATCAGCAGCCATATGTCACATAAACCTCCACTACTGCTCTTGATTTTCACTTACGTGAATGTGTTCCAGCTTTATTTCATTGGTTCTCTTGTCGGTGATAATATATATATATATATATATATATATATATATATATATATATATATATATATATATATATATATATATCCCATTTAATTTTATATCTTACGTAGGAATGAAACGCGAATATTTTTGTTAAAACCCTTTCATTTTATCGGAGAATGTGATCATTGTGGTTACACGTCACGTTCTTAAGATTGAAAATGTAAGATCATTGTTAGAATAGAAAAGAAAAAAACATATTGGTGTGAAGGTTTGGCTGCTATGAGTATTTGAAACAAGTAATAATTGAAAATGGAAGTCAAAGCAGTTAGGGAAATACTACCTAATTTGGACAGAGGTTATTCATTATCATATATTGATAAATACTGATGATGATCGCCATGTCAAAGAAAAGGTTCATTCCGATGGAAGTGTTTGTATTTTGATTATTATTCAATTTCACTGACATCATGGAATAAAAGTATAACTAATCAACCGGAAAAATAATAAAATATATAATCTAGCTAACTGGTTGCTAAAAGATAAAAATTAAGGACAAACTATACGATTTGAATTAAACAAAATATCAATCCATACTACGAAGACTTTAAGGTCACAATAACAAAACAATAAAGCTATAAATTACTAAAGACACAATACCATGATATTTTGTAACGTTTGTAAAGATACTTTTATTTTATCTTTAATTTTCAAACTACGAAATTAAAAGTGATGAAAATATAAGTTATAATATATGAAATATACTTAGAAAAAACTCACTTTTCTGATCATAACCTATGGATTGTGCCTAGTTTCGTAAACCACAAAAGAGGATGTTGCACAGTTAAACTAGATGGACAAAAATTGAAATCTATCATCTCCTATGAATTAAAACTGTTTAAATATAATATAGATTATGATATGGAAATGCTTTGTTTAATATGTTTAAGAACAATTGAAACCAAATTAGATTTTCAAAATATGGGAGAGAAGCAGAATGTAATATGAAAGGGAAAAAAATAAATAAATTTTAACAGATAAAACTACGTTATGAATAACAGAGAGAGAGAGAGGAGAGAGAGAGAGAGGAGAGAGAGAGAGAGAGAGAGGAGAGAGAGAGAGAGAGAGAGAGAGCCTTACCTTATTGCCTTATCCTATGTTTGGGTTCCCCCAGGTCCCTCAGTATGAGGAACCTCGTATATCCACCAGAGACTTGCTTATGCATCTTCCGGTGTATTTTGCATCTTCCAGTCTTGGATGGTCTAGGAGGCATCTTAGGTATTTATCGAGCTTATTCTTAAACACATCTTTGCTCACTCCTGATATGTTTCATAGATGAGATGGCAGCGCATTAAATAGTCGCTGCATTATCGATGCTGCTGCGTAGTGGGATTAATGTCCCGTTTGCCTTCCTTAGTTTTCCTGTGTAGTTTTGGGCACTATTAATCTACTTCGGCTTAATCTTTTCGATATTTTTAGCCCCATGATGTTTTCAGTAATTCCTTCGATTTGTTTCCATACTTGTATTATCACGTAGCGCCCTCTTCTCCTTCCTAGACTGTATAATTTTTAAAAAATTGTAGTCTTTTCCCAGTAGTCAATGTCCTTAACTTCTCTTCTAGCAGTAAAGGACCTTTGTACACTCTCTATTTGTGCAATATCGTTTTGGTAGTGTGGGTACTATATCACATTGCAGTACTCGGGTGTACTACGTACATAAGTTTTGTACAGCATAATCATGCGTTCAGCTTTTCTTGTTTTAAAGTGTCTGAATAGCATTCCCATTTTTGCTCAACATTTAGCCAATAGTGTTGCTATTTGGTAGTTGCATAACATATGCCTGTTTAACATTACACCAACGTCTTTAAATTGCTTCCTTGTTTGTCATTGTCTCGTTATTAGATCTCCTGCATGCATATACCATTCTTTCTCTGTTTCCATAATTTATTGATTCGAATTCATTGGAGTTAAATACCATCCTATTTATCTCAGCCCATTCATATTTTTTGTTTAGATCTCTTTGTAATGTGTTCCTATCTTCATCACAATTAATTTCTCTACTTATTTTTGTGTCATCGGCGAAACTTCTCACTACAGAGCCTTTAACATTACAGTCTATGTCTAAGATAATGATAACAATCAGCAATGCAGCTAATACCGTACCTGTGGAACGCCAGATATTACCTGAGCTTCTTCTGATTTCTCGTCATTTGCAACCACTATCTGTTTTCTGTTTAGTAGAAATTCTTTTATCCATTTTCCAATATTTCCCTTAATATTATGCTTTCTCATTTTTTTCTCTAATATATTATGGTCTACCTGGTCAAAGGCTTTTGAAAAATCTAGATATACCACATCTCTGTCTTTTTCATTTATCATGTTTTTATATATGATTTCATAGTGTGCTATCAGTTGAGTTTGTGTACTTTTTCCGGGCACAAAACCATGTTGACCTATAATAAATAAATGATTTTTAACCAAATAATTCATATTTTTTTTATTACCCTTTCATACACTTTCATAATATGTGATGTTAGACTAACTGGTCTATAATTGCTTGCCTCTAGTCTTGATCCAGTTTTGGAAAAAGGGGTTATATATGCTAATTTATGTTTAACATAAATTATATCTTGCTCATATCTACACTTTGTCTTAGCAGCATTGCAAGCGGCTTCGTGATAGTGTGTGTAGATTTTTTTTAACACAACCGCTGGAACTCCATCTGGCCCAGCCGCTGATCCATTTCTAATTTCTCTTATAGCCTGCACAATATCTGCTTCATTAATATCTATATCCGTTATATATATATATATATATATATATATATATATATATATATATATATATATATAATATATATATATATATATATATATATATATATATATATATATATATATATATTATATATATATATATATGTATATATATTATATATATATATATATATATATATATATATATATATATATATATATATATATAGAGAGAGAGAGAGGAGAGGAGAGAAGGAGAGAGAGAGAGAGAGAGAGAGGAGAGAGAGAGAGAGAGAGAGAGAGAGATTTCAAAATTAAATTTGTGATCCCTACTGAAAATTACATAGAAATAATTCTTTTTTTTTAATATCCGTGAGGATTTTTTTCAAACGAAGGAAAAGTTACTTCCAAAGCTTCTGACATAGAACAGACATAAAGAACTAGGACACATTAACCACCACCAGATTGTGAACATAATGATCCCCTATTTGAAATAAAGGAAACAAGCTGTGAAAAAATTTCGACCTTAACTTTTGTCAAAAGGGGAAATATTCTTTAAAGGCAACCCGGGCTCTAACTAAAGATCTACTCTTTCGTTTGTTCAAGGAACCAGAAAATCTCCAAGCCTGCTCTTTCTGACGGAGAGAAAGAAAATGTTTTTTTTTTTTTTTTTGTTATGATCTGGATGGAACATTTCTGGTATTGCTGCAACTTTCTACAATTTTTGCATATTCTGTAGGTTTTCCCATTTTTCTATAACCCTTTTTCAGGTTTATTTCTAACAATTTATATACAAATTTCTATTTTTGGTATTAGTATATAAAATATTCTTATAAATACATTACTGTTTTCTTTGACAATTCATTCTTTAGATACAGAATCCAAGAGCAATTTCCCTAATTAAATTTTCTAGTTAGTAAATCAATTCCATAAATTTCAGATGATCCTTTTTATATCAAACACAACAGGAGTGAATTACAGTCCATGCTTATATGATTCAAATCTTATTTTTTTATGAGCTTATCCATATCAAAAACAATTTTTTTTATGGTCATTCATATTTTTCATATATAGAACATTGCAACGTTTTCTTTTCTTTCCTGAAAAGATTAAAGAATATGAAAGTCGGTTTTCTTGTATTATAAAGGCATCTGCAGTAAGATCTTTTCACTTTTCAGTAAATTTCAGAATATTTATTCAAAATAGATATGCTCATTGTGATCTGTGTATTGTATGATCTAGTTTATATTTTCCAATCGTAGGTGGTTTATGTGCTTTTCTTTCATTTATTCCTCACTATGATAGCCCTTTTTCTATAAAAAAAAAAAACGATTTATGAAAATATATCAAGTTTTTCCTATTTTTTTTTCTAACTGACAATTTAGTTATACTATCAATAAGGTCTTATTTACCAAATATTTTGGTGATAGCGTTTAAAAGAGAAATTTAATCAAGGATAAT
>NC_090736.1:98733809-98736309 GCF_036898095.1 Palaemon carinicauda
AAATCACAGCTTTGAGAATGAATAAATACTTGAACGTCTTTAAATTAAACTGACCATTTACATGTGGGAAATTATCCTTCAGTCTAGTTTATTCTTATCACTGGAGATGAAACTCTCTGGTCGCCCGTTGCTGAAAAATAAACTAAATATTTTAATATCCATATCAATTTGTACCACAAATTGTATTAACTGGATGATAATTATTACAATCAAGATTCATGAAATGAGATTGATTAACCAAAATAAAACGATATATGTATACATACACACACACACACACACACACATATATATATATATATATATATATGTATATATATATATATATATATATATAGATTTTATTAGTGCTGCAATACGACCGCTGACCATAAGTTGATATCGATCAAAGAATTGAAATATATATTTTTATGTTTCTGTAAATTGATATTTCATTTGACCTTCAAACCAATTTTAGCATGCTCATTTCTTGATTTCCCGGACTTCTGTTACTAGTGAATCTGAGCTGGTAATAATTCCTAAATATTTGAAAGTTTAAGTTGGGGTATAACTACTTCTTTAAGAAAGTTCTTGTGATCACCACGGCGAATCTACATAACCTCATTCTTTCTCTGGTTAATCACCAATCTAACGATTCGCCCCATTAGTACTAACCTATCAATCATTTCCTGCATTTAAATCATTGTAGAGGCAATTAAAACCATACCATCTCCGAATTCAAGATCACATAATCTCTACACCCCTTCACATGTATTATCCATATTCATTCCATGCATTATCTTGTTCTTAACATATTCACCATAATAAACATTAGACGGGATGGTATTCAATCTCGCAGTGCTCCAGTTTTGACTCCAAAACATTTGTAAAACTACAATAAACCATTACCTTCATATAGGTTTCCAATAGTTCCTCAGAATATTTTTTCAACATACTATGTGAAATAATATCGAATTATTTTGCAAATACACACGACACACGCACACACGCACACACGCACACACAAACACACACACACACACACACACATATATATATATATATATATATTATATATATACATATTTATATTTATATATATATATATATATATATATATTTGGTCAGTGCAACTTCTACCTTTTTCAAATTCTGGCTGCTCATTTCTCAGATTTTTATCAATCTTCGGTTAGTATCATCATGGCAGTTATGCCATCATATCTCGGGGCTTTCCATGTGTTTAGATTTTTTAGGATAGCTTCTACTTCAAACACACTGAATTTATTCATGGGCACATCAGGGACTTCCTCAGCTTCAGGTATATCAATCAAATTATTCCCTTCATATCTCCGATTCGTAACCTCACTACAGTGTTCCATCCAACGAACTTTTTTTTTTTCATCATCTGTTGCTGTAACAGAGCCATCTTTATTTTTGATAGGTATATGCTTCTTCTTTGCCCCAGTCAGGATTTCATTGATAATTCTATGAGAAATTCTTACACCATCGCCAGTTCCTGAATTCATGGGTTTATATACCTCATCTGCTTTACTCTCTAAATATTCTCTCCAGTCATTCCTGGCTTTTCTTTTTACCTCACTTTCAATGCTGGAATAATTAGCAAGCTCTACCGTGTAATTTTCATCACTTCCTCGAAAACTTTCAACAATAAATTTCTGTCTTTGTCTCCTTTTTTATAGAATACTAAGTATCATTTGATATATGTGGTCTTCTTGTAACTGCCTGTCCCAAGACTGCACTACCAACTGACTGATATATGTTCTTAATACAAGCCTATACGTCATTAATTGTCTGATCTTCGTTTCTTAAAGCTTCTAAAACTGTAAATTGATTCCTAAATTCAATTGCAAAAGTTTCTCTGTGTTCTTCTAAAAGCTTAGTTGTATCAATCCTAGGTATTCTATCTATCTTTCTGTTCGGTGCTTTCATTTTGAATTTTAGTGTGGCTATGAGGAGCTGATGATCACTACCAATATCTGCACTTCTATTGCTTCTTACAATTCTCAGATTCTTCTTTCTCTCTTTTTTAATGGCAACGTGATCTCTCTGTTTTTTTGTAATTGCCAAATGGTAAAGACCGTGTATACTTATTAATGTTGTTGCGTTGAAAAAGAGTACCTCCGATGTCAAGATTATTTGATGAACGGAAGCCTATGAAAAGTGCTCTATTTTCATTTGCATCTTCGTCAAGACCCTTGACACCCATCACATTCTCTATCCCTTGATTATTTCTTCAAACTTTAACATTGAAGTCGTCAATCAAAATTTTCATGTCTCTCTACTCGATCTCAGCTATTACACTCTGCAGTTTTTCATAGAATTAATCTTTAATTTCTTCAATTAAATAATTTGTCGGGGCATAGCAAACAATAAACTCATATTGCAATGCTTTGATTTGAGCTTTGTTAGAACAATCTACTATTTACAGCTCTCTACTCAGTTAATGACTTCCTGCTTTCAGTGTCTTCAACATTCCTTCTCCATCACATTCAACTCCATC
>NC_090736.1:98743809-98768809 GCF_036898095.1 Palaemon carinicauda
CTGCCCTTCTGCTTGTATTAGAGTTCCTTCTCAAATTCCTCTGCTCTCAAAACTATCTCCGGCTCGTCTTCTGCTTGTCATTCTGTTTGGAATAGGGTTACTTCATAAATTCATCTGCTTTTCGTCCTTTGCTTCACGTCTAGCTAACATTTTGCTTGCACTGCTGTTCCATCTTAAATTCCTCTGTTCTTCATCTCCGGTTTCACGTCTATGTGCCATACTTCTTGTATTAGTGCTCCTTCTCAAATTCATCTGGTCTCAAATTTATCTGCTCTTCGTCTTCTGCTTTTCATTCTGTTTACAATAGTGTTCCTTCATAAATTCCTCTGCTTTTCATTCTCTGCTTCACTTCTACTTGACATTTTACTTGCATTTTTGTTGCTTCTTAATCTCATCTGCTCTTCATCTTTGGCTTAACGTCTAGCTGTCATTCTGCTTTTATTAGTGCTCCATATCGAATTCATCTGCTCCTCGTCTTCTGCTTCCCATTCTGTTTGCATTCGTGTTCCTTCTTAAGTTCATCTGCTCTTCGTCCTCTGCTTCACGTCTAGTTGCCACACTGCTTGCATTAGTGTTTTTCATAAATTGATCTTTTTCTCATGCTCTGCTTCAAATTTAGCTTCACTTCTAGCTGCCATTCTGCTTGAATTAGTGTACTAGAAAAAAATCATCTGCTCTTCGTCTTCTGCTCACATCTAGCATCAGTTCTGCTTGCATTAGTGTTCCTTCTTAAAAGTATCTGCTCTTCATTTTCTGTGTTTTTGGTTAGCTGCCACTCTAATTTCAGGAGTTTTCCTTTGTTCTTCATCCAGTATATCACGCCTAGCCGCCAATTCCTCGGTTTTTTTTTCTTTTTCTTTTCACCGACTATGCTTTATCAGATATACCGAATAACAACCTCTTTTTGGGTGGCATCATTTTGTAGAAAACTGAGAAAAAAATGAAAAATATATAAAACTTAAGCATTAGATACGCTATAGAATCTCTTTTTGGGTGGCATCATTTTACTAGCATGTGTTCATTCATAAATTCATCTGTTTTTCGTCTTTTGCTTCACGTTTAACTGAAATCCTACTTGTATTAGTGTTTCTTCTCAAATTCGTCTGTTCTTCGTCAATTGCCTCTCATATAGCTGCTATTCTGCTTACATTAGTGTTCCTTATCAAATTCGTCTACTCACCATCTTCTGCCTCACGTGTTACTTCTTAGATTCATTTGTTCTTCATTTTCTACTTCATGGCTACCTGTCATTCTCCTAAAATTTGTTTCCCACTATAAATTCCTCTGATCTTTTGTTTCCTGCTATCTTCTTTTATCCACTGAATTTGCTTTATACGATTTACTGAATAAAAACCTCTTTTTAGGAGGCATCATTTTGTCGAAAACTAAAAAAGAAAATATAAAAAGTACATAACACTCTACCATTACTTATTTTGTAGAACCTCTTTTTGGTTTGCATCATTTTGTAGACAACGGAAAAAATATTGAAAATCATGTAAGGCTCAATCTTTAAATAGTCTGTATTTTTTTTTTCTCACATGGATAAGAAAAACTGGGGGAAACACCCACGAACCTCCTTTCTTAGGAAAAATGTCCAAATTATTATAACATTAAATAATCTTTTAAGTTAAAACGATCGTTATGTCGAAATTCATTGCAATTGGTGAGATATTATAGAATGCCGTTTAAGGGGATTTGTAATATGGGTCCCGTAGACCCCCAATGTAGGTCTTGTTAAAAAAAATAATTAGCGACTTTATATTTCACAATATATATTTATATATATATATATATATATATACATATATATATATATATATATATAAAATATATATATATATTTATATAAATATATATATATATATATATATATAAAATATATATATATATATATATATATCTAAATATATATATATATATATATATATCTAATATATATATATATATATATATATACATATATACATATATATATATATATATATATATCTAAATATATATATATCTAAATATATATATATATATCTAAATATATATATATCTAAATATATATATATATATATATATACATATATATATATATATATATACATATATATATAAATATATATACATATATATATATATATATATACATATATATATATATATATACATATATATATATATATATATACATATATATATATATATATGTATATATATACATATATAATATATATATATATATGTATATATATATATATATGTGTGTATATATATATATTTAAGTATATATATATATATATATATATTTATATATGTATATATATATATATATATATACATATATATATATATATATATATAAATATATACATATATATATATATATATATATGTATATATATATATATATATATATTGTATATATGTATAAAGTTGAATTCTACTGCGACAGCCTGTCATATTTCACACGATTTGATGGACTACAGTTTTAGGGAGTTTGTATTTATGGGCCCGTAGACCGCCTCAATAAAAATTACATGATTCTCGACTATCAGATATTCCGTAAGTTCCTTGTAAAAATTTATTATAGTTCCACTCAGACAAACAATCAGACAAAAACCAAATTCATATAACTATATATATATATATATATAAATAAATAAATATATATATACCTATATATATATATATATATATATACATATATATATATATATATATATATGTATGTATGTATATGTATATATAATGTAGATATATATATATATATATATATGTATATAATATATATATATATATATATATCTATATATATATATATATATATATATTAGATATATTTATATATATATATATATATATATAACGGATTTTGAGCGAAGCAAAAAATCTATTTTTGGGTGAGATGGCCATGTCGTCCTGATGGAAGTTCCTATAGGGTAGCTTCCTAGGGTATATTACAACTACGGCGATATTCCCAGAGAATTTACCTTAAGGTACCAGAATTCTAACTCCTGGAGCGAGTATCCCTCGTGAAAGGGATATTGCGACATATCAGAGGACGTATTCTAGACACGTCACATGGCAATCTACATCCTGGACAGAGATTTCGTCTCGTAGGAGGTGATTGGCGAGATACGAATTCGGGAAAGAAAAAGGGGAGCCGCTCCCAAGGCTTCCCTATCCCCCGATTCGTATGCGTGCCTGGCGCCAATCCTGGCGCCATCTGTATTCCTTGTAGCGTACACGAGGTGCAACAGATACTGTTTGTAGGGAGGGGTCCTACAGCCCTTTCTTAGAAAGGCAAGGGCGGGTCCATCAGGACGACATGGCTATCTCACCCAAAAATAGATTTTTCGCTTCGCTCAAAATCCGTTTTTTTGGGCTCAAGCCATGTCGTCCTGATGGAAGTGTACCAGAGCATTACTGTATCTGTGGATTCTCAGAACGTGCCGTACTCCCTGGAGGTAATTTTTTCCCGGTCGACTAGACCTAGAGACCTAAGATGTTACCGTTATACATCTTTTCAACTAACTATAAACTATGTTAGAGCTTCCTGCCCCCTACAGGGAAGAGTCCTACTAGACTCTGGAAAAGTCTCGAAGAGTACATATATCTATGTATGAATACCAGGCAAGCTAATATAGTGTTCTCGCCCTATATTAAGTAAAGCATAGTTTGTAAAGAACCACTGCGTCAATATGAAATATCGACCAGTTCTCCGCACAATACTTGTATTGGACAAAGGTTTTATATCCTCATAGGAGGAAAACCAATGCAACATAGATTGCATAAAGGAACAATTCTATTAGAATTATCCCAGATAAGGTACATAGAATGAATGCTCAATTATACCAATAAATTGACACAGGTGAAGGAGACGCAAGGTTCTCAAGAACCAGATTATTGACAGGCAATAAATAGACAGGTTAACCACAATTATATATATATATATATATACATAAGAAGAGGATAGCCCAAAACTTTAAGCGTAAGTATGATAGTAAACAGAGCTTGTTTGTCTGAAAGAAAAAACATTAGATGCCACTTTTAAGATACCGAGGTATCAAAGTCATAAAAGCCTGTATTACAAATCAATGATATTAGCGTTAGAAATGCTCGGCACACATGTCTGCACTTATGCTAGGTTCACCTTCGGAAATGGAACAGTCTGGATGGGCAACACAGTGCCCTCACTTAGTTTGTAGTACAGTATGTAACCACACACTCACCCTGGAATTAATCGTCCCAATTAAGACCACTGTTCCTCGCAGAGTTAAACAGTAGGGATAACACCGCGACCCACTGCTACCATAGATCTCTTTTAGTTCCTCTACTTGCGTCGCATAGTGGCGAAAGAACACTCTGGAAGACTTCCAGCCAGTGTATGAACGGAGATGTTCAAAATCCATACAATTAAAGAAATTTAAGAATGAGGCAACTTTCCTCGGATCGTGACCTGCGGGTGTATTGTCAGGATCCCCTCTGCGAATAAAATATGTGATTTTCGCTCTGAGTTGATTCAGAGATAAATTTGAGCCTGATGTTTCTCCCCTGAATAGTTGACCACCCTTGAAGTCTGAAGTTCTATGAAGATAGACCTTTAGGCATTCTACTGGACATAGAGATGCATCTTCTTTCAAAGGGCAGATTCTCCCGGGACCCCACCTGTTGGTGGGTAACTCATTCTTGGCGAGAAACGTAGGATCCAGAAACAGGTTCAGTTCTCCCCCATCCAGGAACTGAACACGACCTGCCTCTCTCGAGAGGCTACAATCTCACTAACCCTGGCCCCGGACGCGAGTGCAAAATAGGAAAATAACTTTTTGTGTCAAATCCTTTAACGCACACTCTTCATTGCTCAACAGAGAAGCGAAATGAAGAACTTGTCTAAAGACCATGAAGTGGGCTTTGGAGGTGCTGAAGGTCTGAGCCTAGCACAGGCTTTCGGGACTTTATTAAAGATCTCGTTACCTAGGTCGACCTGGAAGGCATATAGAATGGGTCTTGTCAAAGCAGACTTACACGCTGAAATCGTGTTCGCTGCCAACCCTTGACCATGGAGGTGGAGAAGAAAGATAAGCAGAAGTCTGTCAAGATCTCCTGCGGATTCTTCGCCTTGACAAAAGGCCACCCATTTTCTCCAAGATGACTCATATTGCCTTCTAGTAGATTTGCACTTATATTCCTCAAGGAAGTCTATACTGGCTTTCGAAATCCCGAAACGCTTTCTCACCGCTCGGGAGAGAAAATCATGAGCTGCAGGGTCCAGGTTTTCTGTAATGAAGCGCAGACAGTTGACTTCTGGACTCGCTGGGTCAGAACTGGATCTGGTAGTGGTACAAACTTCAGCTACAGTTCCAATGCCAGGAGGAACCACACGCTGTTCGGCCACTTGTGGGCCACTATTGCCGCTACCCTTTGAAGGATCTCAGTTTGTTGAGGACCCTCAACAGAAGGTTGTGAGGAGGGAACAGATAAATCTTGGACCAACTGTTCCAGTCGAAGGACATCGCGTCCACTGCTTCCGCTAAGGGGTCCTCGTACGGGGCACGTACAGGGGCAACTTCTTGTTGTCTTTCGTCGCAAAGAGGTCTATCTGCAGTTCTGGGACTGATTCAGAATGAAGGAGAATGATCCTGCGTCTAAGGACCATTCCGACTCTATCGGTGTGAACCTGGATAGAGCGTCCGCTGTCACATTGCGGACTCCTTGAAGGTGAACTGCCGACAGGTACCACCTCTTCTTTTCCGCCAATCGGAAGACGGCCAACATCACCTGGTTGAGAGGTGGTGACCTCGATCCTTGTCGATTCAAGTATCTCACAACTACCTCGCTGTCTATCACCACCTTATGTGGATCGAGTGACGCGGGGAGACTTTCTTTAAGGTAAGGAGCACTGCCCTAGCTTCTAGAAAGTTTTATGTGAAAAGTCTTGAATAGCCTGGACCAAGTCCCCTGGACTTTTTTCCGATGAGAGTGACCTCCCCATCCCTCCTTCGAGGCGTCTGAGAGAATCGTCACCGACGGGGGAGGTGGCTGAAGAAGAACCGACTTCTTTAGATGTCTGGCTTGGGACCAAGGCCTGAGAAGAGTACTTAGCCGAAGCGGCTGGTCTTCTCAGATCTCTTCACGCGTTTGATGCATAACTTCTCCAAACTCCGATTGCATCCTTTAGCTGTGCTCTTAGCACTGGGTCTGTCACCGAAGCAAACTGGAGAGAGTGCAGTACTCTCTCCTGCTCGTGTCTTGATATCCTTTCGGAATCTTGAAGTCTCTTGACAGAACCCGCTATCTCCTTCCTTTTCTTCGCCGGGGTGGAGAAACGGTAAGACAAAAGGTCCCAGTGGATTCCCAGCCACTGGAACTTTTGAGATGGAGGAAGTCGAGACTTTTTCTGTTGATCTTGAAGCCTAGGTACTCTAGGAACTGGATCACTTGACTGGAAGCTTGCAAGAATTCTGTCTCGGATGCTGCCCACACCAACCAGTCGTCCAGGTAGGCTACTACCTGAATTCCCTTTAGGCTAATTGTTTGAGAGCTACGCTCGCAAGCTTCGTAAAAATCCTTGGGGCTATGTTTAGCCCGAATGGCATGGCTCCGAAGGCGTATAGTCTTCGTTGTAGCCTGAACCCTAGGTAGGGGGAGAGTCGATGGCTAATTGGAATGTGCCAATAGGCGTCTGACAAGTCTCTAGAGACGGAATATGCCATCTTGGGCAGTAAGGTCCTTATGTGTTGCAGTGTTAGCATTTTGAATTTGCAATTCACTATGAACTTGTTGAGTGGCGACAAGTCCAGAATGACTCTGAGCTTTTCCTAGTCTTTCTTGGGAAGACAAAACAGCCTCCCTTAGAAATTGATGGGCTTCACCCTTCGGATCACCTTTTTTCTCCAACAGTTCTTGAACGTACTCCTCCATAACGGGGGTGGAGTGTTGGAAAAACCGAAGGCACGGGGGTGGAGTGCTGTATCAGCTCCCGCCTAGTCCATTCTTGAGAAGGCTGTGAGCCCAGGGATCGAAGGTCCACCGATCCCGAAATTTCAGAAGTCTCCCTCCTACCGGTATCACCTCACTTGGACTGCCGTCCTGAGGTCTTGCCTTCCTGACCACGACCACCCCTGAATCCCCTCCCCCTTGAGGGGCGTCTAGACGAGCCTCTGGCTGCTCCTCTAGGCTTTGCTCGAAAGGAAGTAGACTGCCCTTCGAACGCTGGGGTGAATGCCGTGGACTGTGTCGACACGGCCTGGGGTACCCACTGAAAGGTGGTCGGGGTTTGTGCCACGATATGGGGAACTGGGGGCAATGGCAATTGCAGTTGCTGTTGCTGTCTAAGAGGCTTGGCTGGCCGAGACGGTAGCCTAGTCCTCATAGTCTTCCTCTTTGGTTGAGGACCCTCATCCGGGGAAGACTTTCTTTTGATAGCCAGGCCCCACTTCTGGAGAAGGTATCTATTCTCCAAGGCGGCCTTATCAACAACTTCTTTGACCAAGTCGGTAGGGAAAAGGTCTTTTTCCCAAATGTTGGAGGAGATTAGTTTCTTTGGCTCGTGCCTCACCGTAGCCGAGGTAAACACAAACTCCCTACAAGCTCTCCTTGCCTTGACGAAGCCATAAAGGTCCTTCGTCACTGTGGCCAGATGAGGCTTGGCCACTACCATGAACATTTCATGGACCTTGGGGTCACTTGCCATCGTCTCGAGAGTAGTCTGAAGAGACATTGAGGCAGTCAGTCTTTCTTTTGTATCGAACTCACTTCGCAAAAGAAAGTCAGACAGCTTAGGGAGGTCCTTGCCGAACTGACGTCAGGCAATATCAGCCTCCAACTTTCCCACTGAGAACGTAAGATGGACGTCCTTCCAGTCTTTGTGGTCCATAGGCAGGGCCAGCGACAAGGGTTTACACTCCCCTAGGGAGGGGCAAGACTTGCCGGCCTCGATTGCTTTTAGTACAGCCAGAAACCCTTTCTGTAAAAAGGGGAAGGCTCTAGTAGGCGAGGACACAAAGGAAGGG
Organism: Palaemon carinicauda; assembly: GCF_036898095.1. Taxonomy (NCBI): domain Eukaryota; kingdom Metazoa; phylum Arthropoda; class Malacostraca; order Decapoda; family Palaemonidae; genus Palaemon; species Palaemon carinicauda. The sequence goes on from NC_090736.1 coordinate 98,751,810, forward strand.
AGCTTCCTATTCAATGCGGCTACCTTTGAGTTAGAGAAGCCCCTCTCTTTCATCGAGGATGAAAGTAGAGCTTGAGCCTTAGCATGGTCCATCACTATGACCTCCTTCGGCTCTGTCTCCTCCTTTGGAGCTGGTTCCTTCCTCAGCCGGACATAACAGTCCGGATATGATGCCTTGCTGGGCCAGAATTCCACCTCCTCCAGGGGAACTGAGCCCAGCTTGTCCGAGATGACGATCTTTCCAATCGTCATCGGCATGTGCTCAGCATACCTCCATGGGTTAGCATCTGAGCACAAGGGAAGGTCTTTCACATTGAGCTTTTTCTGGGGCCCATGTGATTCTGCAAGGCACTGCATTCGCAGTTCCATTACAGCCGCCTTCTCCTGATTCTCCTTCTGCATTTGTTGGATCATTCCAACAATAGAAGAGAGGGCCTGTCCCAGCTCTACTGGGAGACCGGCCGATGTAGAGGGGCTTGAACCTCATCCTGGGCTTCTGCCAGGAGGTCTTCCTCCTGACACCCGTCCACATCAGACATCCTGTCATCTAGCTGGATGTCTTGCATCGCGACCGCGACTTCAGCATCCACCTGGATCTGAACTTAGGGGATCTCCTCTTGAGGCTGGGGAATCACTGCATCAGCTGATGCCTTAGGGAAAGGATACGCCCTCATCTTTTCACTTGGAAGATAAGGGCCAGAAGTGTTCTTTTGGAAGCCCCTTAGCCAGGTACGAAGCTTCTTCCTAGCTATTTAAATGTCTCAGTAATCAGGTTAGTGCACACAGTACATACCTGAGGGTCCCAATACCGGAGATCATCCTTGGAGACAGCGTATGCTGCGTGTCTCCTACAAAACTCATGTCCGCAGAGGTTCTTGCTGTTGACATTGCGGAAAGCACTTCCCCACTTCGGAGTGTCCTTCTGTAAAGAGAAGAAATTTCCATGAGTATCAAGTGAACTATGTATCACTGGATATGCATAGTATAGCATAACAATTCAGAAAGGAAAGACACACACTTGTGTTTCACTCACAACCCATTGTTGCAGCCTTCCAGATAATAAAATCAAAATGGTTTATCTCTTCTAGAGTAACCAATGCAAGGTTTCCAGAGGAAACAGGTGGAGCTCACACCTAAGCAATGATTTTAAAATCCTGGATAATAGACAGGGAAGAACTCAGCTTCCTATCTGTAGGGCAACAGCAAAGGGATGTGCAAGAAAAAACAATAGTGTTAGAAGACACAGTGCTGTACCAAAACCCTTACCATAGTTTTCTTCTTACTGTATATGTTATACTGAAGAATACTAGTACAGTATAGGGGGATGTGTGCCGGCCTGCCTTTGCCGGCCGGCACACACCACAACTAGCTTTAAAGTATACTACTTAACAGCTATAGGGCAGCAGCACTCTGGTTCAAATGCCTGTGCCGGTCGGCAGCAACTGCCGGCCGGTAACAGCCAGTGTTGGCCGGCAATGGCTGCCGGCCAGCAATTACACAAGGTAGTACCCAGTTGCCGGCCACACTCTTGGTGACCGGCAGACAAGGGCTGACATAAGCCGGCCGGCAAAGGTACAAGACCGATGCCAGCTGGCAGCAAAAGAACCAGAGGACTACACCTGCCCGGCTGCCGGCCTCATAGGCCGGCAGCCGGGACAGGTACAGCACTAGAAGAAAAATAGAATGGATGCCGGGATAAGAGTGTACACAACCTCCAAGCCCGGCAACCGAAAGAGTGCATATAAGGAAGGGGAGAAACTAATTCAGGTTTCCTTGACCAATGCCGTCCGGCTCTGCCGGCAGGCATGCATGTGGGACCAAGAGAGGTCCGGGCAGCACTTGAAAACATAAGACCCTTGCCGGCCAGCAGCTCTGCCGGCCGGTAATGGGCTGAGTCAATTCCACATCCTAACCTAAACTAGGTCCAGAAGTAGAACGACGTACAGTACAGTAAGACCCCTGCCGGCCAGCTCTGCCGGCCGGCAAGGGGCTACGAAGAAAGAGGGAGAAGGGACAAGAGGGTCCTGCCAACCTTGCTTTAGTGACAGATCACCCGCAGCCAAGAAACTTATCTTAGCCTAAGGGAGATCTAAGGGGAAAGGCCAGCAATACTTGCCAGCTTCCAGAGCACCAAAGCAAGGAAGGCGTTGCTACTCCCAAGGGAAGAACTTATCCTCCCCCGAGAACAGTAACAAGGACTAGTCTGATAGATCACAAAAGAAGGAATCATATCCACAGAAACCTTCAGTAGTGACCTATGGGAGCTAAGCTCCCTTTGTATGTGTTAGGTCAGCGAGGGGGACTCAGCCCCAAGCCAGACAACACAGACTCAGACTAAAAACTCTGTTGTTCTGTCCCTCTTGAACCATAACTACAGGAACAGGAAGGTACAGTAACACCCTAGTATAGTTTTATCGAAAATAAATTCGGAAAAAAACACTTAGGGAAAAGCCCAAGGCTTAAACAGAGGGAAAGGGATTGCATACCTTCTCCGAAGAAAAGAAAGCAACCGGGGAGTATGATAAAGTATACTAAGGCTCCATAAGCAACTACCCTAGGCACCAAGAGAATCGATTACCTAATTCACCGAAACTCACTCGTATACTATCTTGGAAATATTCCACATAGTCAAAAATGTATAAAATATAGCCTAAAGCTTCAATAAAATTTTAATTACACTCGGAAAAACCATAATCATACATGAAGTACTAGGACCAAACGACTAGGCTACATGGCCTAGCGTAGGCCAGAATGGCGAATACTTCACCAAGTAATACTAAGCACGAAAGGAAATCCTATGTAATGCTATATAGCTAGAATTCATTAAAGCAAAACAACCAGGAATGTCGCTCTGACTAACTAATTTATACCTAGCGAGCGACAGCGTCCAAGACGCCTCTGGTAGGCTACGGCTCTTGTATCAAAGAATAATCCTATTAATCACTCAAAATTTTACCAAGAGCCTACATTTATACATAAAAGACACTATACTCAACTTATCAGAGGCCGACGAAGACGGAGAAGCCATGAAAAGTCGAATAAATCCAAGATTTGCGAGAAAAACAGGAAAAAACACCGAGTTGTTAAGCTACGCAAAAAGGAATACAGATGGCGCCAGGATTGGCGCCAGGCACGCATACGAATCGGGGGATAGGGAAGCCTTGGGAGCGGCTCCCCTTTTTCTTTCCCGAATTCGTATCTCGCCAATCACCTCCTACGAGACGAAATCTCTGTCCAGGATGTAGATTGCCATGTGACGTGTCTAGAATACGTCCTCTGATATGTCGCGATATCCCTTTCACGAGGGATACTCGCTCCAGGAGTTAGAATTCTGGTACCTTAAGGTAAATTCTCTGGGAATATCGCCGTAGTTGTAATATACCCTAGGAAGCTACCCTATAGGAACTTCCATCAGGACGACATGGCTTGAGCCCAAATATATATATATATATATATATATATATATTTATATATATTTACATATAATATATATATATATATTTTTATATATATATATATATATAGACAGATAGATAGATAGATAGATAGATAGATAAATCCGTGTAATCAAGTATCAGATTATATATTCTCTACAAATATAGGATTCATTTGTGATATATTTAAAATGCTGGTGTTTTATAATAGATACACACACGTTACATGCACATACATATATACATATGTATTTATCTATCTATCTATCTATCTATAGACCTACATGTATACACATACACACACTTGCACACACACACACACACACATATATATATATATATATATATGTATGTATGTATTTACAAAATATATATACATATATATATATATATATATGTATGTATTTACAAAATATATATACATATATATATATATATATATATCTATATATATATGTATAAAGAATATACATATATGAGTATGTGTATATATATATATATATATACATATATATATATATATATATATGTATATATACAAACATATATATATATATATACAGTATATATATATATACAGTATATATATATATATATATATGTGTGTGTGCGTGTGTGTGAGTGTGTGTGTTTTTATATGTATGAGTATATAAAAATATATATATATATATATATATGTATGTATATATATACAACATATATATATATATATATATATGCATTTATTTAGATATATATATATATATATATGTGTGTGTGTGTGTGTGTGTGTGTGTTATCATTACTATACGAGCTAAGCTACAACATTAGTTGAGAAAGCAAGATGCTTAAAGCCAAACGCCTCCAACAGGGAAAAATAGTCCAGCGAGGAAAGGAATTAAGGAAATAAATAAATGATGAGAGCAAATTTACAATAAATCATTCTAAAACGAATATCAATGTCAAAACAGATATATCATATATAAACTATAAAAAAACTTATATCAGCCTTTTCAACTTAAAAACATTTGCTGCAACTTTGAAGTTCTACTAATTAAATTACCCGATTAGGAAGATCATTCCACAACTTGGTAACAACTGGAAAAAAATTTCTAGAATACTGTGAAGTATTGAGCCTCATGATGGAGAAGACCGGGCTATTAGAAATAACTGCCTGCCTAGTATTACGAACAGGATGGAATTATGGAATTATCCAGTGAGATCTGAATGTAAAGAATAGTCAGAATTATGAAAAATTAATATATAGACTAGGAATAAGAAATTTAATATACCATAAGTTTCTATTCAACAAATTAAGATGAAAATCAGCAGCTGAACAATACTCGAAACAAAGTAGAATGACGGGATTAAAACACTTCTTCAGAATAGATAGATCACCGATAATCTTGTAAGACTTTTCTCAATACACAGACACACACGCACACACACACACACACTCATATATATATATATATATATATATTGTGATGGCTGGCTTTGACCACCACTCGAACCACTACACTTATAAAATAGTATTCACCATCATACAGTACTAAGTCCACTAAAGGTGGAATAGTAACCAAACATTATACGAGTGCAAAGTCAACTCAAGGGGACAAAGAAAATACCACAAAAATTTCCTTAATTTTAATACATAATAACTAGACAGAAATAACACCTGAACCACAATAATACATTAATAAAAGATACACACTCAATCTTAACTCCCTGTAAAAGAAAACAATTACTCGATTACAGAAAGGTCATCAACACATGCATACTAAATGGAGAGAGGGTCCAGAAAGGAGAAGGCCAACGAAAAGTGAGAACATCCTAACAAATACAAACTAAATATCCCTATCTAGTGGACAATGGCTGGTTTAATTGAAAGGCTTTCACAAGCTCCAGTAATGACGTCAGCTGACAGGTCGTGATCACGATACTTAAATAGGTATAAATATTATTACCTTGGGACAAAGAGGTCCCCTTGGCTTTTACTGAACCAAGGGCAGTACACAGAATGTAGGATGAAACGTCCTTGCTGCAGAGAAAGGATATCCAAAACAAGCTCAACAGCTTCACAATGTGGCTCTGCAAAGGCGTGGAATAATATAGATCCAATCACAAATGTCGTGCCCTACAAGGTTGGAGGCTCAGAAACACACTAAGGAACCATCCTCAAAAATAGCCCCTCCAAAACTCCGTTCACGCAGGAGCGCAGCCACGTAACCAACACCACTTGAAAATATAAAACAGCCGTTAGTCCATTATAACCACTAACATAACCAACAGTGAAAAGACAAACAATTAAAACAGGAAAACAATAAGTCTACAGTATATTTAACCTTATACATCTATAAAAACTTAAATAATTTAGAAATATATAGCAATAATATTACAATATATATATATATATATATATACATACATGTATATATATATATATATATATGTATGTATGTATATATAATATGTATATATATGTATATATATATATATATATATAAATGTATATGCATACATATATATATATATATATATATTTATATATACATATATATATATATATATATATGTATTTGTATATATATATATATATATATACATATATATATATATATATATCTATGTATATATATATATATATATATATATACATAGATATATATATATATATATATATAATTGGGCTCAAGCCATGTCGTCCTAATGGAAGTTCCTTAAAGTAGATTCTTAAGGGATATTTGTACTGCAGTGATATTCCCAGAGAATTTTACCTTTAGGTATCCAGAATTCTAACTCCTGGCACGAATATCCTTAAAAGTTCTCCTAAGGATATCGCAATATCAGCGGACGCATTCTTGACATGCCTCCATAGCAATCTGCACCCCTAATAGCGTTTTACTCTTCAAGGAGGATGTGGCAAAATAAAAGGGAGCCGTCCAAAGGCTATCCCCGTTCTCATATTACTATTGAGAATACAACAGCGCCATTCCCACGATGGCGGACATTCCTTTTTTGTAGCGATTTTGCTCGGTGGTATTTCCTGGTGATCTAACTTTCTGATCGTTTTACAGGATTATAATTATGCTTTCTCCATCTTTTTTCGGCTCTGGAAAGTTGAGTATCGTATCTTTACTATGAGTATATTTTAGCTCCTGTTTCACAATGAAATTAGAGTATTTTACTGTGCCTAAGAACTAGGCCAGTTACTGGAAGCGCTATGGCGCCGTCGTTCTTTAGGCATGTGTTATTTAGATAGCAGAACGACTTCCAGTTTTTAATAGCCTTATTTAATTATTTTGATTATTTAGCTATTTAGGCAATTATTCTTGTAAAGGTTTTGATAATGTGCATAATTTTTTTCCTTTTTTCTCTGTCGATTGTATAGTTAGAGTTTTGGTGATTTAGGTAACCGAGATCTCGTCTAGCCTAGGTAACCTAACCTAGACGTTTTACTATACGTTCAGACATTCCCCGGTTACCCTCGTGTAGTGTTTTCATTCAGTGGAGACTGATACCTCCTAGAATGTTATGAAACATTACACGTCTCTTCGGAGATTTAAGGGTAATCTATTTCCCTCTGAGTTTAGCCTTAGGCTACAACCGTAATAGCTGTGCCTTGAATTTTATTCAGACATCGCTAACTTAGGGTTTGTCCTGCCTCTTCCCTTAACCATTGGTTGTGGTATACCAGCAGGTTTTGGGATTTAGTCAGAATCTCAGAGTATTTAGTCTTATGTCGGCGACCTGCCGGCAGGGCGAATGGGTTGTAGGATACCATCATTCCCCTGCTGGCTAGGTGGCCGGCAATGGAGGTTAGCCCTCATTAGCCGCACTCGAAGTTATGGTAGGATACCATCTTCTCCTTGCGACTAAAAGACTAGTCCTGTGCCACAGTACTCTGGGCTGAAGAGTAATATTTTTTAGCCTAGGATAACGTGGCACTGGAACTCTGTTTCTCCTTTGTTGAGAGGAGGCGGCAGTGCCGCCATCCCCTTAACTGGGTCGGCAATCTCTGGGATGGAGAACTGAGTCTTTCCTGTTCCCTGGGATTCTGCCGATACTGAAACAGAGTTTCTTTTAACAGGTGATAGGACTGACAATTTTGTCAGTTCCTTTCACACTTGTTACAGGACCCTGTTCCCTACCCCTCTGTCCACTTTTGATGGCTGAGCCATTGTCTTTCTTTAGGCCGGCATCTTGCAACCTTACCATTGCCGGTAGGTTGCCGGAGCCCGCCAGACTCCCTCTCTAGCCATGACTTTGGCTGTCGGCAGGGCATACTGCCGCCAACCACATCATCTGCCGGCTGCTAAGGTCCCTGCCCTCAGCCGATGACTGCTGACAGCCAAGATGGCTGCCGACAACTGGAGACTGTCGGCAACTGCTGGCCCAGCCAGCAACTGCTGGCTTATCCGGCAGCGAAGATGGCTACCGGTAGCTGGCGGGTGCCGGCGGCCATGATGGCCGTGAGTGGGAAGTCCCTTCTATCCCCAGGGTTCTTCAGTCCTCCCTTGAACTGCTGCTACAGGTTCTATGGCCGGGGTACTGTCGGCCAGGTCGGCAAAGATAGTGCTGACTCAGTTGCTAGCACGCCGACTGTACTGGTACTGCTGGAGGCTTGCCGGCCGGCAGTGAATCGGCGGTACCTTGTCGGCAATAGTACTGTAGCTGCATGGAAGCCTGAATGGTACATTCTCCCTTTCTATTAGAACCTTCTTTCTGGAGAAAGGCAGTCAAATTAGACTTTTACATACTTAATTACTATATACATTCCAGTAAGGAGTAGCATTTTTTCCATGCTATCTCTGTCTCTCTCTCTCTAGCTAGCATGCCGGGTATGCCGGCAAGACCTAGCTATGCCGGCTACAAGCCGGCTGAACTACTGTATATATTATACATTTAGCCAGTATATCTGCAGTATAGAATATACTGCAGATAGAAAACTACTATATAGTTTATACTAGTAGTTATTTCCAATATATTTCGGATATCCAACACAGGCATTTGCTGAGCCCAATCCTATATTGAATGAATATGATTTCTTCAATATCCTGATAAGTAATCAGTTTTAGGATTACCCTACAATATTAAACACTTCAAGGCAGGAGTAATACACACCTAACCCTTAAAGGGTAGAGCCTTTATCCTTGAGTCTCCCTGATCAGGAAACTCTACTTTAATATAGTAGGAAGACTACAGCAAATATGCTGAGTGGGATATACAAATAAATGTCTTTCTTTTTTTTAGTCCTGCTGGCTTCATGCTAGATGGACCATACTGTCATATGCTACTATGAAGGCAGCATAATGACTAGACTATAATACATGATGTACAGTAGCCAGTAAATTTCAATATAGACTTACTGCAATTAGAAAACTACTGTACCATTATACAGAAGTATTTTCTGACATACCTTGGGTACCCTTGTACGAGCATTCCGCTGATACCGCTCATATAAAGAATGAATAGTTTTCTTCAATATTCTGATAGAGAATCAGTCATCCTGACCCCACAGTATTAACACTATTTTGGGACAGTGATTTCATACTTCTCTACCCCTAGGGGTAAGAGCCCTTCTACTTGGAGTTACTCAATAGAAAAACGTCCATGTAGTTAATACTGAGGGAAGGTAACAGCATTTGCTCACAGGGGTACACAAGTATGTATCTCCTACTATCCCTTTATAGCTTACTATCCTAAGCTACTCTATTGTAAATGATATTTGCATGTTGATTATCAAGGAGACAATCCATTGTATACTCATTTGGTTTTCCTTTCTTTACAGGAGGAACACCAGATACCTTGTGTTGCAGTCCTCTGCAAGGCCAAGAGTAAGTATTTTTACGGTCATAATACTTGCAAGTTTCATGCCCCCTGCAATATTATTTCCGGATCCCTACATTATTGGAACCCACAGGTTTGCAATATATGTCGGACATTAATGTCCGAAGGTTTTGAAAATCCCAAGTCTACGGAGACTAGGGATACAGCTCAATATAAATTACACAACTGGGTGAGAGGCATTCAAAAGATCTCTCCGGGACCTATCCTACCTAATGATAGGATGCGTAAGCTACTATTTCCGGAAGCAAGTGAGGAAATAGTAGTGCCTTAGGAGCCAACTACTTCCCCTGACGGCCAGAAAACCTTTGGGATTAAGGGCAAGAAGGGCCCCAAGGTAAAAGAGAAAAATGTGTCAGAATTTCCTCTGCCTTTGCCGGCTATAGAGCCATCTATGTTGACATCTTCGTTTTCTACCCCTCTGTTGGATAATGTGGTACAATTATGTATCCAGCTGAAGAATCAAATAGAGAGCTTTCGTAAACAAAACAAAAAGCAGGAAGTAAAATGCAAGATAGAGCCTCGTAAAGCTTCTCTTGTCGCTTCCCAGGGGTCAGTCAAACGACCCATGAATCAAGACCTACCAACATGCTCCATAACCAATCCCTGGAGGTTTGCGGAGCAGATGCCGATTTCAAATGGCAATCTCTATATATCAGAGAAAGTAGGTGCTATTCCTTTGGACAAAATTAAATTTTGGCCAAGCTTTGATGCTTTCCCTAATTGTTGGGTTCAACTGAAGTACGAACCAAAGTCAGGAAAAGGAACGGAACCAAAGGAGGTCTTGATTCTCGACCATGATAAGGCACAGACTATCCTTTCAGGTAGTCTAAGAAAGGCGGGTTATTCAGAGTCAAAGGTATTCTCCCTGAATACCAGACACCCTTCCTTTCTTGCTCCTACTTCACTCTCATTCCCCTTTATGAGGAAGACATTTTCTTCTGTTGCCAAAGCGGTAGAGACGGGTAAGCCATGTCCCACACTCGATGAGTGCAAGCCTTTGTCACCAGCTTTTCCCGGACAGGAAATGGATTGGAAGGAAGTCCATTTGACATTTTCAGTAGGAAAATTAGACAAGGATGTCGCAAGTCGACAATTCAAGGTATGTCTCCCTAAATTGTTGCTCATGTATAATGAACATGAGTCAAAGGAGAGACTTCCGACATCCCTCTCTCTACAAAACTACATAGAGTTGTGTTCAACCTACGAAAGTACCCCAGACATGCTCATGGTCATAGCCAAAATGCATATGGCTATCTTGGTGAAGGACCTTTACACCTTTATGAAGGCTAGGAGAGCATGTAGAGAGTTTGTGTTCGCTGATGCAACAGTGAAACTGATATCTTCCAACATCCGAGGTAAAGACCTCTTCCCACACGAGGTCATTAAGGAAGTAACTAAGAATGCCAACATGGAGAACATAAGTCTTCTCCAAAAATAGGGCATTCCTTCAAAGAGAAAATCTTCTGTGGTTGTGGGTCCCCAACCTAAAAAGAAGATCGAAAATGCTGAAAATATCCGGGCTGCTCAACAACATCCCACTATTCCAGTGACTACGGTGCTACAGGCAGATGGTCAAAAGTCTAAGCCTACTGACTACTCGAAGCATAAAGAGGCTAGGAGGAACTTTCCCTCAAGATCGCAGGACCTTCGATCCTTCGGTCCAAAGCCTATTCAAGATGAGCCATTGATGGGAAACAGAAATGTCCCTACCATCATTTCCTTACCTTCTCCTACAGTTCAAAACCCTCCTGGAGGAGTATACCTGAGAGTTATAGAGCATACAAGTGGTAAGAAAATTATAGTTCATCGAGTTCCAGGGAAGGCTGTTTTGTGTTCACGAGAAGGACTCAAGATATCAATGAGTCATTCTGAACTTGTCGCCACTCAACAAGTTCATAAAAAACAGCAAGTTCTGAATGTTAATCCTTCTGAACATATGGACCTTGTTCCCATTTGGGGTGTTCATAGTCTTGTCAGACCTGAAAGGTGTCCTTCGCAACCTTCCAGTCAACCACCCCCCTTCCTCCTATCTAGAATTCATGTTACAGAGAGCAACATTCATCCTAGGAAAGAAACGTGTCGGACTCACAGTCCTAAGTATCTTCAAAGGAATGACGAACTTAGTCACGTCAAAGTCAAGCCTAGAAATAGTTCAGGTATCAATATACCTGATCAAGAGGCTGGAGTGGGCAGCACCTGAAGTGTCTAGCCAATGTGCATTCAAAGAGATGACCCGGTTCCTGGGACATCACGGATGCAAGATAAGCTTCTAGAAGTCTCGACTTTCTCCAGCTCAGGGATTTTGATGGTTAAAAAACCATCGAAGCCCTCAGTCACATCAACTCTCCTTTTCTTTTGGGAATATAAAAGGAGCTTGCTAGGTCTGTCAAGAGACTCATATAATCAGTCAGATTTCCAAAATGCCAACAGGAAAAAGCGCTAAATTTTCCCCAGTTCGCAATAGTGAGTGACTTGGTGCTAAGGGCACACCGGAAAAATGCGTTAAGAGCTTGGAGAAAACACGCATCAAACGCTTGAAGACATAAAAAACGACTGAGATCGGTCCCTCTTTAATCACTTCTCTAACAAAAATTGGAGCACGAAAGTCCCAAGACTCTGCTGGTTCTTTCATGGGTGGGGAAGCCCCCTCCACACAGATCAGACTACCTACGACTGATCTGGGACACCGAAGCCATAATATGACGTCACATTCGAACGTCTCATACAGTCTTGGTGAAGTTACCCATCCCTCTCTTAAAGGGATGGCACCTACCAGCAGTTCATTTACAACTGATCCATGATGAGACGGTGGATACTCTATTTCGATCCAAACCAATAGAGTTGGAATGGTCCATGTACGCAGACATATTCCCTCCCAGATGGGAACAAGTCCCGGAACTGCAATTCAACATCTTCATCACAAGCTTCTTCAAAAAACTACCTCGCTATATAGCCCCATACGAGGATCCTCTAGTGGGGCTGATAGACTAGATGAGGCTGGTCCTAGCTCTGATCCTAGGTATATTTCCGAAGGTTCAGAAATTAACTGCCTTCGTTTTATCACAGAGAACCCAAACCCTTCATTTCATGATTTTCTCGCTCTAGCGGTTAGAAAAAGGTTTGGGATTTCAGAAGAAAATATAGAATTCTTAGAAGAATACAAGGCCAAGTCAACTAGAAGACAATATGAGTCTTCCTGGAAAAAGTGGGTTACGTTTGTCAAAGCAAAAGGACCGAAAGAAATTTCAATGAACTTCTGTCTGTCCTTCTTTGTCCACCTTCATAGCTAAGGTCTGGCGGCCAATACGATAAATACGTGCAAGTCAGCCTTGACTAGGCCTCTCCTATATGCCTTTCAAGTGGATTTGGCGAATGAAATCTTTAATAAGATTCCGAAGGCATGTGCTATGCTTAAGCCCGCAGTACCACCAAAGCCCATCTCTTGGTCTTTGGACAACGTCTTACATTATGCCTCATCTGTGAACAATGAAGATCGTTCTCTTAAGAATCTAACCCAAAAGGTTATTTTTCTGTTTGCTATTGCCTCTGGGGCTAGAGTTAGTGAAATAGTGGCCCTATCCAGAGATGAGGGTCACATTCAGTTCACGGAAGTGGGAGAACTGAATATCTTTCCTGATCCATCCTTTCTCGCTAAAAACAAGCTACCCACTAAGAGGTGGGGTCCCCGGATAATCTGCCCTCTGAAGGAAGATGTCTCTCTATGTCCTGTAGACTGTCTAAAGGTCTATCTTCATAGAACTTCAGACTTCAGGGGAGGATAGCTCTTTAAAGGAGAAACTTCTGGATCAAATTTATCCCTAAAACAACTAAGGGCAAAGCTCACCTACTTTATTCGTAGAGCGGATCCGGACAGTACTCCCGCAGGTCATGATCCGAGAAAGATTGTTTCATCACTGAACTTCTTTCAGTATATGGACTTTGAGCAACTTCGTTCATACACTGGATGGAAATCATCCAGAGTGTTTTACAAACACTATGCAAAACAAGAGCATGAACTGAAACACTTCTTAATGGCGGCAGGTAGTGTATTAAAACCTGCCCCCTAATTACTGTGGTAAACAGTTAATGGTTTGGGACCTCGCATGTCCTCGCACATGTAACGGATGAGAATCATCCAGAGTGTTCTACAAACACTATGCTAGACAAATCCATGATCTGAGGCAATATGTGGTGATGCCAGGTAGAATATTTAACCTACCGTCTAATTCTACCATGAACAGCTAATTGACTGTGACTGTCAATTAAAGGGAGAAGAGGTCATCCTTCTTAGGCGTGACTTCTTTTGATTACGTGTTATCATGATAACACTAGCTCTGTTCAAAATCCCAGGTGTGGAATTATACAGATAGCACTAGTGCCGGTGTACGAAGTACACAGTGCATATAGAAGTAACCAGTACAGGAATTATGAAGAGAAATTGTTTTATAATTTTTCTTCAGTCTGAAAGTGGCACTCATCATTTCTTCCTTCAAGAAGGAAATATAGTCTCTGTACTCGTTACAGGTGTAATCCAATTGTCATACTACATTCGTTTTACTAAACATCTCTTTTAGTCATTTATTAGTAATAAATGTCTATTAGAATGTGGTGTGTCCACTTTCGCCAGACAATTATATGTATACATGCCAGAGTTCTTCAACTTACCAAAGTAAGTATCCCTCCTATATTTGTATGCATCAAATAATAGATATAAGACACACTGATGTTATTTTAGCAAAATATACAACTATGAGACTATTTGTATATTCAGTGTGTACTTATGTTTGGTCATACTATGTATGTTAACCTCAAGATCCCTTTTCTACTGTCTAGAAGGACTCTTCCCTGTAGGAGGCAGGAAACACTATCATTGGTTATGATTATTGATGATGACGAATAACGGTAGCGTCACTTGTCTCATGTGGTCCCAATGACCATAGAAAAGGTTGCTATAAGGTTAAGGCACTGATAAAAATTCACACACTAATGCTCTGGTATGCTTCCATCAGGACGACATGGCTTGAGCCCAAAAAACGGATTTTGAGCGAAGCAAAAAATCTATTTTTGGGTGAGATGGCCATGTCGTCCTGATGGACCCACCCATCTCTTCTAAAAGAGAAGATCTTCACAGTATCCCTCCCATGGGACTGTATCTGTAACACAATGCTCAGTGCTAAATGGAATATCCGCCATCGTTGGAATGGCGCTGTTGTATTCTCAATAGTAATACGAGAACGGGGATAGCCTTTGGACGGCTCCCTTTTATTTTGCCACATCCTCCTCGAAGCGTAAAACGCTATTAGGGGTGCAGATTGCTATGGAGGCGTGTCAAAAGTGCGTCCGCTGATATTGCGATATCCTTAGGAAAAGTTTTAAGGATATTCGCACCAGGAGTTAGAATTCTGGATACCTAAAGGTAGAATTCTCTGGGAATATCACTGTAGTACATATATCCCTTAGGAAGCTACTTTAAGGAACTTCCATCAGGACGACATGGCCATCTCACCCAAAAATAGAATTCTCACTTCACTCAAAATCCGTTTTATATATATGTATATATATATATATATATATACATATACACACACACACACATATATATATATATATATGTGTGTGTGTGTGTATATATGCATATATATATATATATATATATAAATATATATATATATATATATATGTGTGTGTATATATATATATATATATATATCTATATATATGTATATATATATATATATATATATATATATATATATATATATGTGTATATATATATATATATATATATACATATAAATATATATATATATATATATATATAAAACACAACGGTAAATCACCAGGCCTTTCTAATAAACATGTCTACCAACTGTTAAAGACATGATTAGGAAAAAAAACAACTTGATAGTTTGCCTGTGTGCAGGTAATTCTCCTTATCTTATATATTTGATAAATGGTATGTTCCTTCACACTATTAGTAATAATAGTTAAATCGTTAATGAGAGGTTATTCAGTATCCATTTTTGCACAAAAGCCGTTGAATTAAACCATTTATAGAATACAGGTTAGCTCCTCTAAAATCATCTGAAGTCCTTATTAAGGAGCCTGAACTTTCCAGCTCCTTCATGTATAACTGAAAAATAGTCAATAGAAGAAAAATTAATTGCCATAAAAATATAAGCAACAGGAATTAGAAGAAAATTAGCCAGTTTATAATTCTTGAGGAAGCCATCAACATAAATATTGGCCTCGGGATTTTTCTTGTAAGGATATTCAATCTGCTCTTGAGGAGGTGTCAAGCGAAAGCAGCATTAATACGGTGTAGTTTTAACCAATTTGATAAAAGGTATTTTCTATTTTAAGCGGTGAACACATGATATTAACATAACAAGTTCACGAGCAAAAGCTATTTTATAATGTAACTGCACCCTATTAAGATTTTCATATGGTGTCAGGAATAAACATATTTAGATGCAGGATTTCTGGCTTGAAGATAATTTTGGATATCTTATGGCTTACCTGAAACTAAGCAATTATAAAAAAAAAGAAAAAAAAAAGAAGTATCCCGCCTAGTAACACACCCGGTAAGGTTTAGCTACTTTAAGCAATTTACCAAGGATTTAATAACGAGAAATGACTGAAGCTTAGTTACGTGGATATGTTTTACTGGTAGGCTGCATCACATGTATGATTTCATTAGCAGATAGGCAGAGCATGAAGGAAATAATACTTTTAACAGATATAAGGAAGAATCAGGAACTAATTTCCCAACCTTTTTGCAAAAGGGACTTATGCCGTTGTGTGTGTGTGGGTATGTGCACATACACACACACACACACACACACACATATATATATATATATATACATATATATATATATATATATATATAGTCTATATATATATATATATATATATATGTATATATATATATATATATACATATATATATATATATATATATATAGACTATATATATATATATATATATATTTCCTATGCAAAAGCTTTAACAAAACAAGAAGAAGAGAAATTAGATAGTATAGTGTTCCCGAGTTTTCCCTCAAGTAAGAGAATTCTAACCCCAGACAGTGGAAGACCATGGTACAGAGGCTATGGCACTATCCAAGATTTTGGAGTGTCCTTCTCCTAGAAGAGCTGCTTACCATAGCTAAAGAGTCTATTCTACCCTTACCAAGAGGAAAGTAGCCACTGAACAATTACAGTGCAGTAGTTAACCCCTTGGATGAAGAAGAATTGTTTGGTAATCTCAGTGTTGTCAGGTGTATGAGGACAGAGGAGAATCTATAATGAATAGGCCAGACTATTAAGTGTATGTGTAGGCAAAGAGAGAGTGAACCGTAACCTGAGAGAAGGATCCAATGATGTACTTTCTGGCTAGTCAAACGATCCCCATAATTCTCTAGCGGTAGTCTCAACGGGTGGCTTGTGCCCTGGCCAACCTACCATATATATATATATATATATATGTGTGTGTGTGTGTGTGTGAGTGTGTGTGTGTGTGTGTGTGTGTGTGAGGGGTTCTCAAACTGGGGTCTGCGGTCCTCTGGGCGACCGCAAAGGCATTTCAAGGGAACCGTGAAAGAGTCACCAAATCCTATTGTTATATCATCTCCACATATATAGGCAATAAGTAGGATTATACAAGACGAAAAGTGCTTTTTCTCGTAGAATATTTTCAACATACAATAATAAAATCATAATTCTTTGCCACAAT
>NC_090736.1:98779895-98782395 GCF_036898095.1 Palaemon carinicauda
ATTTTATATATATACATATATACAGTATATAAATCTCTCTCTCTCTCTCTCTCTCTCTCTCTCTCTCTCTATATATATATATATATATATGAATGTATATATTTATATATATATATACATATATACAGTGTATATATATATATATATATATATGAATGTATATATTTATATATATATACATATATACAGTGTATATATATATATATATATATACATAGAGTATATATATATATATATATATTTATGTATGTATATATATGTATGTATATATATATATATATATATATTTATATATAAATATATATATATATATATATATATATTTATATATAAATATATATATATATATATATATATATTTATATATATGTAAATATATATATATATATATATGTATATATATATGTATATATATATATATATATATGTATATATATATATATATATATACATATATATATGTAAATATATGTATATATGAATATATATATATATATATATATGTATATATATACATATATATATATATATATATGTATATATATACATATATATATATATATATATATGTATATATATACATATATATATATACATATATTCATATATAGATATATATATATATATATATATATATGATCATCTCCGCTCGCTACAAAAGCATTGTTCATGACATTTACAATGTTCTTTGGTTTTTAATTGTACCTTATCACTCCGGCTCTGCTGAGTGGTTCTCAGATATTAAGGATGTTACAAAGTTGTTACGGTTTAATGTCAACTGACTTCAGACAGAAGACAGAACCGAGTAGTGTTTGGGTACTCTTAATGTCCGGGAGGACAGTTCGTTCAGCGAAATATCGTTAAAACTGTGAGCGTATGACGGGCTTAAGAGTAAGGCGAGGAGAGGCAAACTGGACCAATTAAACCCTATAAAGTTGGGTCTATGTAAACCCAAGGTAAATCTCAGAAGAAGAAACGTTCTAAAGGCACTTATAAAACCTTGTATTAGATAATGATTAATACTGATAAGACAAACGTTATACGTTTATTAAACACACACACACACACACACACATATATATATATATATATATATATATAACGTTTGTCTTATCAGTATTAATCATTATATATCATGAGATCTAGAAGTCTTTCCATTTAAATAAAATGCTTTAAATTGAACATAAAATCCAATACTAATATTTTATCACCTGTTAAAACGAAAAAAAAATCTACATTTATCCAATAAAATTTGCACAAATCCATTCTTTTTGTGTAATTTTTCTAGTAAGATTATATTACTTCACGAAAATACCAATGAAACAGAAGTAAAACATAATCCTTAACTGCTCTATATATTGAGCAGTGGCTTTTATCTATTGACTGATAGCTGGGGAAAGATTTACATTGCACTTGAGTTATTTTTGCAAAGACCAAATTGTTAACCATGCCTGATGCTATAAAAAATCTGGATACCGCTATCTTGTCCCCTGTAAGTGACATGCGTTATAAGCCCCCTTATCGTTATGTGAATAGAACGGGGGGACACTACGGAGAACATAAATGCGGCTAAAGAAGGTACTAACAGAATGGAGGCTGATAGATGAGCAGGTACTCGGAAAGTTAGTACGCTCTATTACAGCGGGTTACGAGAGAGTAACAATGGAGTTGGCGTCATAATAAGTAACAACTTCAAGGAAAAAGTGGTAGAAGTAAAGAAAATAATTGTTAAGTTTTTAAAGTTTCTAACCAAGATATAGGGATCAGATAAATATAATTTCACATATGCCCTTCAGACGAGTTGCCGGGAAAAAGAAACTTAATTATTTAGACAAGAGTTTGAGGCAACCCTTACAACAGTGAAAGAGGAGGAGAACCTAGTCATAAGATCCGGCATGAATAAAAGAATTGGGTTAAGAACGGATGGATTTGAGGAGGTAGGGTACTACTGGCCACAAATATTCTTACACCACTTTAAGTTTTTCCTAACCATATTTGTTCTGGTAGCAATTACACCTCATGTCAAGATATAGCATGTTATCATCTGTTACCTCATCTAAATATGTCTTCACATACTTGTAGTTATTTGCTTCCCTTGATGGGATAACCTTGGAATACTGTGATATATATCTTCATTCAGTGTAGGTTGTTAGATTTTATTGTATTTATGAGTTTACTGTTATATTTAAAAACTGGTCTTCTTCACTTACTCCACTTTAATGATCCAACCTCTTCTCTTTTCTCTATGGACAAAAGTAAAAATCATAGCACGAAAATTTACCACCACCAGGGTTGAAGGTGGATGGTCTGTATAATACTGGAGCGGAAGATGTTAGCAACTCTTTTGTTGAACATTTCTCTAATGTATCATGTAAGTGTGAAACAGTTCCTGGTCACAAAAAATTAAAACTGGAGTTTAACAACTAAAATGGGGAATTTCGTAATGCCCCTTTTACTGAAAAGAAATTGGATTCTACACTTACTACTTGTAATGATATAC
>NC_090736.1:98787395-98822395 GCF_036898095.1 Palaemon carinicauda
TACTGTACTGTACCTTGCCGGCCGGCAGAGCTGGCCGGCAGGGGTCTTACTGTACTGTATGTCATTCTACTTCTGGATCTAGTATAGGTTGGGATGTGGAATTGACTCAGCCCATTGCCGGCCGGCAGAGCTGCTGGCCGGCAAGAGTCTTATGTTTTCGAGTGCTGCCCGGACCTCTCTTGGTCCATCATCCATGCCTGCCGGCAGAGCCGGACGGCATTGGTCAAGGAAGCCTGAATTAGTTTCTCCCCTTCCTTATATGTACTCTTTCGGTTGCCGGGCTTGGAGGTTGTGTACACTCTTATCCCGGCATCCATTCTATTTTCTTCTAGTGCTGTACCTGTCCCGGCTGCCGGCCTCATAGGCCGGCAGCCGGGCAGGTGTAGTTTTCTGGTTCTTTTGCTGCCGGCTGGCATCGGTCTTGTACCTTTGCCGGCCGGCTTATGTCAGTCCTTGTCTGCCGGTCACCAAGAGTGTGGCCGGCAGCTGGGTACTACCTTGTGTAGTTGCTGGCCGGCAGCCATTGCCGGCCAACACTGGCTGTTACCGGCCGGCAGTTGCTGCCGACCGGCACAGGCATTTGAACCAGAGTGCTGCCGCCCTATAGCTGTCAAGTAGTATACTTTAAAGCTAGTTGTGGTGTGTGCCGGCCGGCAAAGGCAGGCCGGCACACATCCCCCTATACTGTACTAGTATTCTTCTGTATAGCATATACAGTAAGAAGAAAACTATAGTAAAGGTTTTGGTACAGCACTGTATCTTCTAACACTATTGTGTTTTCTTGCACAGCCCTTTGCTGTTGCCCTCAGATAGGAAGCTGAGTTCTTCCCTGTCTATTATCCAGGATTTTAAAATCATTGCTTAGGTGTGAGCTCCACCTGTTTCCTCTGGAAACCTTGCATTGGTTACTCTAGAAGAGATAAACCATTTTGATTTTATTATCTGGAAGGCTGCAACAATGGGTTGTGAGGGAAACACAAGTGTGTGTCTTTCCTTTATGAATTGTTATGCTATACTATGCATATCCAGTGATACATAGTTCACTTGATACTCATGGAAATTTCTTCTCTTTACAGGAGGACCCTCCGAAGTGCGGAAATGTTTTCTGCTATGTCCGCAGCAAGAACCTCTGCGGACATAAGTGTTGTAGGAGACACGCAGCATGCGCTGTCTCCAAGGATGATCTCCAGTATTGGGACCCTCAGGTATGTACTGTATGCACTAACCTGATTACTGAGGCTTTTGATTCCCCTAGAATGGCGGAATCAAGGGATATAGCAAGGGAAAAGCTTCGTACTTGGGTAAGGGGCTTCAAGAAGAACACCACTGGCCCTCATCTTCCAAGTGAGAAGATGAGGGCGTATCTTTTTCCCCAGGCATCAGCTGATGCAGTGATTTCCCAGCCTCAAGAGGAGATCCCTCAAGATCAAGTCCAGGTGGACGTGGAAGTCGCAGTCGCGATGCAAGACATCCAGTTGGATGACAGGATGTCTGACCTGGACGAACGTTTGGAAGAAGACCTCCTGGCAGTAGGTCAGGATGAAGTTCAAACCCCGGATGTCCTAGAGGATGAGGTCGACGAGGCACTCAGGTTCAGATGCCGGAGCCTATCCCCTCAACATCGGCTGGTCTCCCAGTAGACCTGGGACAGGCCCTCTCTTCGATTGTTGGAATGATCCAACAAATGCAGAAGGAGAATCAGGAGAAGGCGGCTGCAATGGAACTGCGTATGCAGTCCCTGGCAGAATCACATGGGCCCCGGAAAAGGCTCAATGTGAAAGACCTTCCCATATGCTCAGATGCTAACCCATGGAGGTATGCTGAGCACATGCCGATGACGACTGGAAAGATCGTCATCTCGGATAAGCTGGGTTCAGTTCCCCTAGAGGAGGTAGAGTTCTGGCCCAGCAAGGCATCATATCCGGACTGCTACGTCCGGCTGAGAAAAGAACCAGCTTCAAGGGAGGAGACAGAGCCGAAGGAGGTCATTATTATGGACTACGCTAAGGCTCAAGCCCTACTTTCATCCTCGATGAAAGAGAGGGGCTTCTCTAACTCGAAGGTAGCTGCATTTAGCAAGAAGCTCCCTTCTTTTGTGTCCTCTCCTGATAGAGCCTTCCCCTTTTTACAGAAAGGGTTTGCGGCTGTCCTAAAGGCAGTCGAGGCCGGCAAGCCTTGCCCCTCCCTGGAGGAGTGTAAACCCTTGTCGCTGGCCCTGCCTATGGACCACAAAGACTGGAAGGATGTCCATCTGACATTCTCAGTGGGAAAGTTGGAGGCTGATATTGCCGGACGGCAATTCGGCGAGGACCTCCCCAAGCTATCCGACTCTCTTTTACGAAGAGAGTTCGAAACATTCATTCATACTACTAATCATTCTCCTATCTCTCACTCTCGCATTCGTCATCCTTTCTTTTACATCACCTAAGGAAAAGCCACACACACTATAGGTATCATTCATACTCAGTCATGATTCATCTGTATTAACACATTTATCTTCCATACACACTTGCACATTTACACCCTTGTCATACTTATTTCTATTCTCACTTTTACTTATAAAATTTCCCCTTCTTTCATCTTTACTTAAAGCTCTTGTATTCTTCCTTTTCTTATATTCTACTAACACTAACTGTTTACCTTCCAGACCTAAGTCCTCATACATACTAGGTTCACCCTTGTTCCTTTTCAACCATTTACTCATCCCATTCTCTTGGATATACTCAGGTACCTCTTTCCATTTACGCAACTGGTTGTGGTGGGCCCTAATTTTTTCCCCAATACCACCCACACACAACTTACCCAAAACGTAACTTAATCCACTCGAACCAACTTCTAACACCTCATAGGGACCTTCAAATTTATCACGCACCTTATTTACATTCATTCTACCCTTTTCAATTACTTCTTTCATCACTCTTTCACCAACTTTAAAGCTTTCAAACCTCTTATTTGCTTTCCTCCACACATCTCTATCATCCTCCGACACACCCAACCTCGGTCTTATTATTTTTTCAAAATTTAACACAAACTTACATGGAGACATACCCGTACTCTTATGCACTGTTGCATTGTAAGCCCACAACGCTCTACCAACATACAAATCCCAATCATTACCACATGTACTCATTATTCGCAAAATTTCAGTTAATGTTCTTACAGTCCTTTCAGCCAACCCATTCGCACTTGGCATATAAGGAGTCGAATACACATGTTCAATACCCCATTCTCTTAACATCTGCTCAAACTCCCATCCAACAAACTCAGGGCCATTATCACTTAACATTCTCACAGGCTTACACACACACATCGGCAAAATCACTTGACCAACCATTCTTGCAACAGTCTCGCTCCGTTTATCCTTGATGGGTATTGCATAGGTAAATTTACTCATGTGATCAACCATAACAATCATTCCCACATGTCTTCTCGCAGTCACAGGCAACGAAACAAAATCAATCACAAACATCTCAAATGGTTCTTTCATACGTAATCTCAAAACAGGCGGATTAGCATGCACTCTCTGATACTTCCCTTTCTGGCAATCTTCACACGTAGTCGCTACATCCTTACATATCTTACTCAACCCAGGTGTAAATAATCTCTCACGCATGCATTCCCATAATTTATTCTTACCCATATGCCCATATCTGTCATGCACTAACATACACATACTTACTGCTGCATGAATTGGAAACACATGAACATATATATCTTCATCCATTCCTTTATGTAGAAAATAAACAATATTCTTACACACACTAAGTCTCTTACTAACTTTCTTATACACCTCTAAATCAGACGGCCATTCTTCTATCTCAATACTATTCAACATACATTCACGTAACCTTTTAATTTCCTCACATTCATCTTGCATTTCTTCCACCTCCTCTTTAGTCAGTAGATCATCCTCACTCCTCGTAATATCAACCATGCCAACAAAATTCGCCATAAATACACTATTATCTTCTATCACAACTACTTCACATCCATTCTTCAGAAGCAAACCACTACCAATATCAACTGATAAATCATGCAATCTTAAAAAGTCAATTCCTATAAAAAAACAACTAGGCATCTCATTCTCTCCCATTACAATAAAATTATGTTCCACCTCCATACTTCCCAGTTTTACTTTCAAACGCACTTCTTCCCAAACTAGCAAACTTCCTTTACCTATCCCATGAATTCTCACACTCGTACATTGCCGTTTCACTTCCCAATTGTACCGCTCTATTTCCTTGATAACAGACATATTCACTAATGACACTTGTGCACCTGTATCAATTAAACTACAGTATTCATTCTCATTTATACCCATATACATCATCATTCTTCCTTTTACACCATGCATACAAATGTTTACTCTCCTATCAATAGGGTCATCCTTATCACACCCATGGTCATCTTCGCTATCTTCTATGCTCATATCATTCTGATTCAAGTCACTCAGACAATCCTCCTTCTTACTCAACAACTTGCAACATCTTTCATTACATTGTAACCTCAATATATACTCCCTTTCAATCTCTTTATTTGCTCGGTACTGCATCGGACGATTCCACCCAAAATACAAATAAACAGTGACACCATATAACATACTTACTACCAACAATACTTTTGATAACAATTCACCCTCAAGCATACTATCCTCCTCCTTATATGCCATTTCTTTCGATACTTCATTCCTAACACTCATTCTAAGCTCATCTATACTAGCAGGTATATCCCTATTCAAACCCTTCAATTTAACCTTATTTAACCCACACAAAATACATTTATACACCATGTCATCCCCTTCAAAACTTTGTACCACCATTAAATCTTCCGGCAACCTTTCAAAATTACTATCATTCTCGCTACTCTCTTCTATCTTACCATGCATTCTTGACATCGCATCTGCTATCACGTTCTTACTCCCAGGTACATATTCTAGCTTAAAGTCAAATTCATTCAAATCCTCTATTGTCCTCGCAACTCTAGCATTCACAGACTCTTTCCTAATCATGTACACTAGGGGCTGATGGTCAGTACGCACAATAAATTTCACACCATACAAAAAAACCTTCAACGCTTTCACGCAAAACCTTATCGCAGCCAACTCCCTTTCAATCGTGGAATACCTTCGCTCAGCCTTATTAAATGCTTTACTTACATACGCTATCACTCTCAACTGTTCATCTCCGTTTATTCTTTGCATTTGAACCAAGCAACCACCCATACTAATCCCACTAGCATCCGTATATAACTCTAGCATACTCGCATGTTCACTATAATCGGGAAAGGCCAAAGTGACGTCTCTCGCAGCCTCTTCTTTCAAGTTTTCAAATGCTTCAATCATACGCTCATCCCATTTCAGTCTCGTACTATTTCTCTTACCTGTCCACTCATTCAAAGGCTTCCCTATTCCCGAACAATCTCTGACAAACTTCCGACCAAATTCAATTAACCCAAGAAACCCTCTCAACTCACGCACCGTATGAGGACGTGGAAACTCTCTCACCTTACTCACAAACTTTTCATTCTTCCTTATACCCGATTCACTCACCACATGCCCAAGAAATTCCACCTCCCCGGCCAACCATGTACACTTTTCAAGCTTAACTTTCACCCCAACTTCTATCAACCGTTCTAATACTGCTTCAAGCAACTGCATGTGTTCCTCAACTGTCTCACTAGCAATCAAAATATCATCAATAAAAACAGTCACCTTCTGTCTATCAAACCCAGCCAAAACTACATTCATCGCCCTCTGGAATGCAGCAGGCGCATTAGCAAGGCCAAAACTTAATCTTTTAAACTGAAAATGACAATTTCTACTTGAAAATGCCGTAATGGGCCTGCTCCCCTCTGCCAGAGGCATCTGGTAATAGCCCCTAACTAAATCTAACTTTGTAAAAACTTTCATACCATGCATCTTATACACACAGTCAGACACTACATTCATCAGGAAACGTTCTTTAACAGTTACTTCATTCACCTTCCTATAATCAATACACATACGTAAACTTCCATCCGGCTTTCTTACAGGTACAATAGGGCTATTCCAGGCACTCTCACTCCTTTCTATTACACCCATTTGCTCTAACTCCTGGCACTGCTCTTCTATTTCTCTGGCAATAGGCGGAGAAAAATGTCGGGGACGCTGATATATGGGGGTATCATTACTAAGAACTATCTTAAATTCAGGCAGCTTTGATCCCCCACAATCCTCGTCACCGCGACTCAAAACTCTCCGTCTATCCCATAACATCCTATACAATTGTTCCCTTTCCCCCTCACTTATATTCTCATCTACATTAATTCTTTCTTTCAAACTTTCATAGTCCCATTCGTCATCCGGCTTTATCTTACCCGTCATAACACGTCTCAATTTAACATACCTTTCATCCTCTACATTGACCAACGTATACATACATCCCATGCAATCACCCTCACGTATACCCCGTATTCTCTTCCTCCTTACAGTCGGCAACAAGTTTACATACACCTTCGGCTCCTGCAAATTCAAAATACCATCATACACATGCACACTTGCTTTCACCAAATTACTGGCTTCCGAACCTTCCACTACATATTCACAATTGTCACCATTGGCAATTCCCAGACTATTCGGCCATGCAACTTTTACACTGACAACCTCACTCGCATCTTTTGACAATTTAACACCTTCTTTTGCTATTAACGGCACACCTTTCCATACCTTCGTACATACACTACCATCTTCATTCAAATAAAATTCCCCACAAAATTTACCCTTAACTTTCATCTCTATCATATTTACATTAGGATGTACAATCATACCGCATTTTTTCAAGAAGTTATAACCTAACAACACATCGTATTTGTCATTTACTCCCTCAACCACATAAAAATCATTATCTTCCATCATCAGCCCCCCAATCATGACATTTTCACGCAACTTTCCTTGCACAGACATACTTAAATTACCGATACCTTTCACTTCACCTTTACACCCCCTAAATTCACACACATCCCTTACCTTATCGTATGCATTCCTAAACATTAAATTGACACCACAACCAGTATCAATCAGACCAACTAGCTCTATTCCATTAAAATTTACTTTTGCACTCATGCAGTCATAAGCTCTTTCGCCCATCACGTCTTCATGTAGTAAACCTTCACGAACATGCATCACATTCACTCCGCACACACTCGAGGACTCACCCAGCTGAACCCTCTTACACTCTAGTTTCCCGAACATCCTGGTTGATTTACTCCCTTCTTCCTACATACCCTAGCTACATGCCCATCTGCACCACATTCAGTACACTTACCCCGTGGCTCCTTGCACATTCTAGCATAATGACCATCCTTACCACAATTACCGCAAATCACATTTGTACGATTACTCCGACATCCACTCGCTATGTGCCCTGTCATACCACACCGATAACATTTTACCCCTTTCTCTTTCAAGCACTTGCTAATTCTATGCCCTACCTCACCACATCCAAAACAAGCACCAAGAGCCCATCTACATTCATTCTTCTTATGTCCTACTTTTCCACATCTATAACACTTCTCTTCACGGATACAACTACCTGACCTATCTTGCGGTGCACTAGCACTCCTATCCCTCCAAACCTGATTCCCTTGCCTAAACCCTTCATTTGTCCTTACAGGTATTCCCACATTACTCGCCCTAACACTCCTATCTCCTACACTATCAGCTACCCTCATCGGTCCTCTCATAACAGCATCTCTAAAACTAACAAATTCTGGCACACTTTCCTCCATTCCAGTTCTTACACTCACAGATTTACTTTCTTTCATACATCTATCCAACTCGTAATCCTCAACTATCTCTAAAATATCATCCCATGTCAATCTTTCTTTTGTCCACCTCATTTTCTCCTTCCGTTTCAAATTAACAAACTCAGCCACATTCTCGGGTACAGTAGCCAAAAACTTCTTCATTAACTCCTTATTCTCATTTATACCTTCATCCCCATACTTCTTCCTAGCTAAAGTTTCCAACCTACATACGTACATTGATATCGCTTCTCCTGCATTCATCCTTGCCTCATCAAAATCATTCTTACGCTTATACTTAACACTCCCTTTCATACGTTTTACCTGCTCAATTATTCTCGTTTTCACACTTTCATAATCAACGTCCCCTACACTCATTATCACTCCATACATCGTCAACAAATACCCAGTCAAATATTCTCCTAACTCCCTAGCCCAAACTCTTTTACTATCACCATACTTATCCTGACAATACCTCTCATACTCCTTGAAAAAATCATATACATCCCTACTGCTATGCTCATTGAACCTTTCACACCGAGGTACCTCTCTCATAAACACAGTCTTACACACATCACGTTCATTCTCACTGCTATCATCACTGTCTACTCCCTTGTTACCTTCTTCCTCATTCGAATATAATGAATCCACTTCCACACTTAAATTCCTATCCTTAACCATTCCCTTCTTACCCTTTTTCTTACTTACCACTTTCACCCATTCACGATCGTCCTTGCTATCAACCTGATACTTTTTCTTCTCTTTCTTCACATCACTTTTACCTTTCCTTTCATCTTTCCTCTCACCTTTCTGTTCATCCTTACTATGCCTAATTCCCTTATCTTCAATATCACCATCACTATTACTACTATCACTATCACTTCCTTTCCCATTATCACCAACCTTAACCTTCTCATCCACTATCAACCCATTACCCGAAGCTGAGGACACTCCTCCGACTGCACCTTCACCCATTAAAGTTTTCATCATCCTCATTACTTGCCCCATCATATCTTCCATTCGTTTCTCCATCCGTTCTTCATTCTCTCGCATTCTCATCTCAACACCATCTTCCACTCTCTCTACAGTTCCCTGAATTTCCCTCAGTTTCCTATGCATCTCCTCATTCTCACACCTTAACCACTTATTCTCTTGCAACAATTTCTCCTCACGCTCCTTACTCAGCCGCAATTCCTGCTCCAAAGCCTTGTACTTACCTTCCATTTTTCTTCAACCTTAATTCTAAATTCGTATCCTATCAGTCCTTCGTCAAAGAGTCCAGCTATCAGTCCCGCCTCAGCAGTTCCTGTTCGGGCGCCAAAATAATGTGGCGGGATGTTAAAAAAAACAAGCCCCACACCCTGAATCACACCTACTGACAATGGGCCCACAACACAAACTTTCCCCTTACTTTATCAACTGGACTCTAGGACAAAAGGACAAACAAAACAAAACATACCCTTAAAACTATATTTCCTAATACCACAATACTTAACATGGAACCATTCACAATCAAAATAATAATCACACTTACAACTAATCATAAACTTCACACTAAATATATAATAACCACCATTCAAATAATCAACGAAACCCCTAACAAAACTTAAATCAACCGCACACCAACACCCAAATAAATATCTGTGTTTATATATATTTTATAGACACCAACACTGTCTATACACACAAGCCAACTGTCTTTTATGGCACAACACCACTATATGAAACCCGAAGATTGTTTTCAATTTCCATAACGGACTTAACTCCTCGGGGTCATGGGTGTCATCGTCGTCGATATCATCATCATCATCATCCTAAATCTTAATTGTAATAAACAGGCCAGGTCGTCAACAGTTGATCAATCAAATGAGCAGTCCAAACAAAATCGTAATACAGGCCAAGTCATCAACAATACATCCACTTTCAAAAAACTTGGGTCTCTCCAAAGGAGGAATCGCAGCTTTGAAAATCAAAAAACACTTCCACGCTGGTCGAAAAATATATATATAATCCAGCTCTCACACAACTGCCTTATGCTGCAGTCCAATCAAAAAAGCATTCGCTCCGAAACATTCACCACTGTCGTAACCTAACTAAAAAATGTAAACAAACAATCTCATTTGTACCAACAGTCTTTCTCACCACCAACGATCATTCTCTAACTACCACTTGCTCTTCGGCGCGCACCGCAGTCACACAAACACACAAACAAACACACAAACACACACACAAACACACACACACTCTCGCGCGATCTAGCAAAACTAAAGCAAATGAAATTCTCTCTCTCTCTCTCTCTCTCTCTCTCTCTCTCTCTCTCTCTCTCTCTCTCTCTCTCTCTCTCTCTCTGGATTTGGCAAAAACAAAAAATAAAAATAAAGTAAAAATAAATCCTCCACATTGATATCCCTTTCACGAGGGATACTCGCTCCAGGAGTTAGAATTCTGGTACCTTAAGGTAAATTCTCTGGGAATATCGCCGTAGTTGTATTATACCCTAGGAAGCTACCCTATAGGAACTTCCATCAGGACGACATGGCCATCTCACCCAAAAATAGATTTTTCGCTTCGCTCAAAATCCGTTATATATATATATATATATATATATATATATATATATATATATATGTGTGTGTGTGTACATATTTATATATTTATATGCATATATATATATATATATATATATATATATATATATATATATATATATATATATATATATATATATATATATATATATATATAGTATATATGTAAATGTATGTGTACATATATATATATATATATATATATATATATATATATATATATATATATATATATATATATATATATATATATATATATATATATATATATATAAAACATATTTATAACATTTATTACAATGTCCTGTTAACATACCTATTGCATTCTTTGATATATCTGATAATTACTACAATATTTTTCTCTATGCGTCGGGGTATTTAAATCATAAATTTAGTATATTCTGAGTTACTGCTGAAATTTTTAAGAACCTCTGTTTAGATAAGCGTTCTGCTAATTTCCTTTCTATTATTTACTTGCTTATTTCTCAAATACGTAAGCAAAGTATAAACTTATCAAGAGATAATGAATTACAATAAAAAATATAGAAACTATTTTATTGAAGTAAAATTTAATAATGTCAGCATCCTCTTTTTTTCTTCTTCTTCTTCTTTTTATCATGGGAGGTAACTTCCTGATTACGACCTCAGCGGGAGGCATGATTTGCCTAGGTCACAGTGGCCCTATACTGATTATCAATTTTCATAATACTGCAACTCTCTCTCTCTCTCTCTCTCTCTCTCTCTCTCTCTCTCTCTCTCTCTCTCTCTCTCTCTCTCTCTCTCTCTCTCTCTCTTTAAGATTATTTTTCTTCATCATAAAATAAAAATACCTAATATTCTATCATAGTAAAATAAAGTCTTAAAAACTCATTGTTTCGATATATTAAGATACAGTTTACAGGGAAATGATAAAAATATCAGAATATCATATTGTACTGAAAGGTTTAAGAACTTTCATTTTTGTTTCCGTTAGTACCACTAGAAACTAACGGGAATAGCGATAAGTTAACCAGCTTTTTAATATAACTTCAATTTGAATTAATGCAAAGTGTATACGTTGACAACGATAGTGATCTTCATTGAATATCCAACTCTCTCTCTCTCTCTCTCTCTCTCTCTCTCTCTCTCTCTCTCTCTCTCTCTCTCTCTCTGAAAAATAGTGCATCAATATTTGTTCATCGCTTGACCTGCAGAGAATGTCAAACTAGGCAACACCTACTTTACCATCCCTAATGACGTTGCTAAATAAACCAACTACACAGGGTTATTTATTCCATCTTTCAACCCTGAAGTCATATATGACGTTGAATCTCTGGCCACATGAAAAAGGAATAGAGGAACTAAAATGATGTCAAAAAAAAAAAAAAGGTGAATGGGGGATGGACACAAGACAGCTGGAGGAAGAAATGTGCCGAAGGTAATATTCGGCTTTAGTAAAATTGGAGCTATGTTGATCATCTTCTTTGCCGCTTTCATTATCTTTCTCCAGAAGAGGAGAGGCAAATTGCAAAGAGAAGGAATTATATCGGGTGTGATGATAGGAACAGATATGACGATTTAATCCATTTTTTATTGCCATTTTTATAGTGACTTTAATTGATTATCATTACTGTCCTTACTTTTATCATCATTCATTAAAATTATTATATGCGAGAAAAAATTTATATACTTCTTCAATCTTCAGGATTATTATTATTATTATTATTATTATTATTATTATTGTTGTTGTTGTTGTTGTTGTTGTTGTTGTTGTTGTTGTTGTTGTTGTTGTTTTTGTTGTTGTTGTTGTTGTTACGGACTAAGCAATAACCCTTGTTGGAAAAGCAGGATGCTATAAGCCCGAGGGCTCCAACTAAACAGAAATTAAAATTTCTTACATTTGTTTATTAGTATATGTATATTAGTATATGTATATATATATTTATTGAAGTAAGGAGGACTTTTCTTTTAAACTATTGAAATAACTAGTTAAATACATTTGTATGCTTGGTACCATCCAAGTCCTGCTTATTTATTACGAGCTAAGTAATTAGCTAACAAGCCTTCTAATCACGCCATTTTCTCTTTACTTGGGAGGTTCATGGATATACCCACGTCAGTCTTGCCTAGCAAACCATACCGTCAATAGCTTCACTGGCAGTATTTGGACACGAAGAATTTAGCTGCTAGAATTTGTGCTGTGCTGCTATTTTATCGAACCATGTTTGGGTTACGTGATTCAAGTGTTTCCACATTTACGAAGTTATTCAACATGAACTAACTCCCCTTAATTTGGACTCTGAGCTTCCTTCGGCATGAGACTTTAAACTTCGAGGGCATTCGACTCGTCTCATAGCTTGCATGGATAAAGGTGAGAACCAAGCATCGTTATGGGTTTCTTAATGTCTAATGGTAATTATTATCCGTTTCCTTAAGCCTTCAAAGCACCAATGTAATAATAAATTTCTACCTCTGATATATATATATATATATATATATATATATATATATATATATATATATATATATATATATATATATATATATATATATACAAAAGGTAGTAGGTTAGCCAGGGCACCAACCACCCGTTGAGATACTACCACTAGAGAGTTATTGTGTCCTTTGACTGGCCAGACAGTACTACATTGGATCCTTCTCTCTGGTTACGGTTCATTTACCCTTTGCCTACACCTACACCAAATAATCTGGCCTATTCTTTACACATTCTCCTCTGTCCTCATACACTTGATAACACTGAGATTACCAAACATTTTTTTCTCTCTCAAGGGGTTAAGTACTGCACTGTAATCGGTCAGTGGCTACTTTCCTCTTGGTAAGGGTAGAAGGGACTCTTTACCTATGGTAAGCAGCTCTTCTAGGAGGAGGACACTCCGAAATCAAACCATTGTTCTCAAGTCTTGGGTAGTGCCATAACCTCTGTACCATGGTCTTTCACTGCCTTGGGTTAGAGTTCTCTTGCTTGAGGGTACACTAGGGCACACTGTTCTCTCTTGTTTCTCCTCCTCTTGTTTTGTTAAAGTTTTTATAGTTTATATAAGAAATATTTATTTTAATATTGTTGCTGTTCTTAAAACAATTAATTTTTTCCTTTTTTCCTTTCCTCACTGGGCTGTTTTCCCTGTTTGAGCCCCTGGGCTTATAACATTCTGCTTTTCCAATTAGGGTTGCAGCTTAGCAAATAATAATAATAATAATAATATAAATATTGTACTATTAAACTGATTTTGATATTAGCTCCTAATATTAATTTGTTCTATTTGTACAGAACTTTGGCTTAGGTATGTACAGAACTTTGGTTTAGGTATAATTGGTAAAGCTAGGTCGTCCTGGGTTATCAGCCTACGTTAATCTTTCGTATTTATATTATTGGTAAGACTTTATATTAGATTTAATTCGAAGGGTGAATGTTATAGTGAATACATTATACAAAATTATATTGCTTATATTTATAGCTTAAGGATATTGTTTTGATGTCAGAATGTATTTCATTTTCCAGGATATCATTTATCCATATGTTTAATTGAAGTGGCTTAGTCCAAGGATAAATTCCCATTTTCTTACATCGGCGAGCACTCCCAACATTATCGGTAATTGCTTATTAGTTTTATATAGATTATAGATGCAATTTACGATTTATTGATATATGCTTTGCTCAAATTGAATTTATATAATTTCCTTTCTTTTATTATATCCTGATATATTCCTTTTTGTTGTTTATACAGGTGAGGTTGGAAAAGCTGAAATTAGTTTGGAAATTACCCATAGATATAACCTCCTTCAAGAAATCTGACTAGACAATTTATAGCATTTTTACTCCTCTTAAATGGGTATAATAAATTTGGTGAATTGTGTTGAAGAGTTTTCCTAAATACCATTATAAATGTTTAAATTTTAGCTTATGGCGCCCAACGTGGGGCTTTGATGGAGACTGCTGAATTTGCCGGAGTAAAATTCTTGTGCTTGAGGGTTGGCCAGAGTCCAATGATTAATTTTCTTATCTATCTCGTTATATTTTGTTAAATATGAATAAGCTACAGATATTTGTAGGTCAGCGGAAGAGTAGTAGGAAAAAGGTCACTGAATGTTTTAATAATGTTAATCATTATGATTCCTTTAATCCTACTGAACGTTTGTCTGAGAGAGGTATTCTCTAACACTATAAGGAAAAGTTGGCTGATCTCGATAGTAAGATTCTAGCTGAGAATTTTTTTAGTAGAGAAACTGTAGTTGAGGCTGATTTAGAAACTGAATTAAATTCATGTCAAGATTATTTGGATAAAATCGAAAGGTTATTGCCCTTGCTTGATGTTTCAGCAAATACTTGTTTTAATGTAACTGATACTGCTAGAAGCTTGCTTCACAGCTCCTCTTTCAAAATTAGTAGTAGAGAAGGGGAAGTTTTTTTAAGGTTCATAATTGAGTTTGAAAACACAACCAGTGAATCTAGTTATCCAGATAGGGATTTTTCGCTTTTATTAAAACAGCAAATAGATGGTAGGGCTAAGTATTTGTTGTATAGCTTAGAAGCTGACAAGCAATCTTATAAAGATGCCAAGGAGTTGTTGGTTTCAGCTTTTGCTTCTAAAGAAGCTAGAATAAATTCTACCATCCAGAAATTGTTGAATCTTAAGCTTGGAGAGAAGGATGATCCTTTCATATAATATCTCAAATCCGAGAACTATTTGTGAGGCTGTTAGGACGTTAAGAATTTATGCTAAT
Source organism: Palaemon carinicauda (assembly GCF_036898095.1). NCBI lineage: Eukaryota > Metazoa > Arthropoda > Malacostraca > Decapoda > Palaemonidae > Palaemon > Palaemon carinicauda. Next base: position 98,802,485 of record NC_090736.1, read on the forward strand.
GAGTTTACAAGGTTTTTTGCTGGCGTGGTATTAATGATAACTTAAAGAGTCACTTGGTTCAAATCATCATGAAAACTCACCCCTCTTTGGATGATATTCTTGATAATTTTTCCAATGCTAGTGAGAGGTACGAAAGTACTAAAGGTAAAACTCCTCAAGAGATTAAGTTCAGAAATAAGTTCAGAAATACTCCCGTTAAAGACAGTACTGATAGTTTGGCCGTTAAAACTAAAGTAATGGAAAGTAAATCTTCTGTACCAAACTGTCTCCTTTGTAGTAGAAGTGATAGTAAGGAAACCAATCATTATGTTAATAAATGTCAGAGATTCTCTACTCCTGCAGAAAAATTTCACATAATTGTCTTTCGGAGGTTGTGTAAACTGTGGAATGTTAAACCATGTGTCTAGCGAGTATAGGTTTAAGTTTACAAAGCATTGCATAAATTGTAATGGTTATCACATGAGTTACCTTTGTGTGTCAGAATCTGTATGGGGTGGATCATCTCGGACTAATAAACATAATTCTAATGCCAAACAGGAGGCTAGCAGTGGAGTTGCTATAACACAACAGTACTCTAAGAATTCCCTATTGTCCACATTTACTTTTGCTCTTGAGGGAAATTATATTGTCTATAGAGGTTTGTAGGACAGCGGTTCTCAGAGTACATTTGTGTGTCTGCTAGATTAGCAAATTCACACAAGTTTAAAATTGTTCACTCAAACATTGAGCTCACTTTCAAGGGATTTAATGAGTAAAAAGTACTGTACTAAAGTTATTAGGATGCCTCTTAGGATTGGAGTTTTAGTGGAGCATATTCTGGCAATTGTGGTTCCGGAGATAAGCATTAATTTGGAGTTACCCTTTCTTGGTGAACTTGTTGAAGTTGTGCACAGTAAAGGATTAGTTCTTTCTGATAAGTTGATGAATATTAATTTGAGGAAAATTGATAATGTGCATCTTTTGCTGGGCACAGATTCTTTCAGTTGCTTAACAGGAAAAGAGATAGTGATTAGTAAGGCGAGTGTCTGTGTACATTGAATCTAAGGTAGGAATAATGCTCACTGGTAATATTGAAGCTTTGCTTGCCAATTTGAGAGGTACAGATGGGGGATTGGGAGCTTGTTTATAAGTTTGTAAGGAAGCTAATGGTTCTAATTTCCATGTTTATAGCAATTAATTTTTTCTTAGCAATGGTGTTGCTATTTTGGAAGAGAATTGCCTATCAGGGTTTACTACTAACACATTTTTTCCAGTCCTTAAAGATAAGGGTAATATTTTGGAGGGACAATTGCAGCGTGCCACTGATCAAATTCTCGAATCTGAGTGCAAGTATTTCTTGAATTATGATCAAACCAGTTATTGTGAAACTAATACAGACCTTGACGAAAAGTTAACTGAATTTACTTTAAAACAGATTAGTAGAAGATCTGATGGAAGGATAGAAGTTCCCTTGTCATGGAATACCAAAGTGTCTCATTTACTTTCTAAAAATGAGGTTTTATCTAAGCTCATACTTAAGTCAAACCTTAAGAAGCTCAGGAAGAATAAAAGTCATTTACAATTAGTTGATCAAACTTTTAAAGTGCCGATGAAGTTGGGTATCATTGAGCCAATATATGATTCATAGGTTTACAAGGCTGAACATCCCTACTTCTATTTCTTGCCTCATGTGCCTATTTTTAAGCCAGACAGAGATTCAACTAAATGTAGGGTAGTGTTTTTGTCTAATCTCAAAGAATATTCTAAAAGCATATCTTTATCACATAACCAGTGTATGTGTTCATGACCTATTTTGAATCAGAAATTGTTATCATCTTTCCTTAATTTACGGTTTGATAAGAATTTGTTAGTTTTTGATTTGCAGAAGGCGTTTAATATGTTTGCTTTAAGTGTTAAGTGAAGCTGACCAAGCTATTTTACTGTTTTACTGGTACAGGCATGTTAGTAAGGGAAACTTTTCCTTGGTTGCATTTAAGAATGTAAGGCTTCCGTTTAGATTCCATGTATTTTTCAGCCATACAATTTCAAGATTTAACAGGTTGTCACTAATGATAGGGATTTACAGGATGAAATTGATGTAGAGAATAAAGTAGTCACTCCTGAAATGAATAAGCTGTTCGGTCTAACATGGGATAGGTACTCAGATGAAATATTAACAAAGCCCATTAATCTAAATGCTGAAGCTAAGACTAAAATGTCCATATTGCAAACTATTGCTTCCCAGTTCGATATCTTTGGATTTAATATGCTATTATTCAACAGGTGTAGATTATTCATATATAAATTACAGTTTCGAAAGAAACTTAGATGGGATCAAATACTATCTCAGGAGTTGCAGAAGGAATTGCAAAATTTTTCAAAGCAGTGTAACAGAGCAGCACCTTTACGTATTTCTAGATTGGTTGGTCCTCGTAATGGTAAATATAGTATTGTAGTGTTTACTGATGCCAGTCGTGATATATATGGATGTGTCCTTTATCTGTTTCATAATGAAACTAATAAGCTTAGCTTCGTTCATGCCAAGAATAGACTAGTTATTAAACTGCTAGATGACAAGTCGATGCCAGCCCTAGAGTTAAATGCAATAATTTAAGAGTAGAATGTGCTATGGAAATTTTCAATGATTTGTCTGGGTCACATTGCACGAAGCCTCTACAGATTGTGAATATGACTTTATATACAGATTCCATTTGTGCTTTACATTGGCTTAATGCATATTCATCTAAACTAGATAAAATGAATAAACATACAACATTTGTTCGCAACAGGATTCATAATATTCAGAGAAAGTGTGAAAAGTTTCTTGTTACTTTTAAATTTGTTTCTGGTATGGCAAATCATGCAGATTTGGTGACAAGATGTGTCATATAATCAGCTTATGAATTCAAATTATTTTTTTCATGACTAAGTTTGGATGAAGCAATATTCCAGAGAGCAATTGTTCCCATGGTCTTTCCGTGCTTTTGTCCAGTGCGGATCCTCTCATTGATATTAACAAGTTTTCCAGTTTTAGGAGACTAGTGCTAGTATATCGGAGAGTTTTGATGTGTGTCCAGAAATGGAAAGTTAGAGCAGAGTTGAAGTGTGATAATGATGATTCTAGTATTCCCTACTTTGTTGAAGTCATTAATTTATTGATATCTTTTGAGCAGAAGAAATATTTTCCTGAAGTTTTTGAATATTTCAGATAAGTTTCTGTGCCTATGCAAGACATTCTTTCTATTGTGACAAAGTTTAACATATTTTTTGATGAGCAAGGCTGGCTTAGAGTAAGAAGTAAATTCAAGAAGTGGTGTTTAAACAAAGATAACAAGTTTCCCATTCTACTGCCTGATGATAGTAATCTCATAAGATTTATTATAACTAATGCTCATGATAAGTTACTTCATTCTGGTAGTTATGCCGTATTGACCGAATTAAGAAGAAATTATTTCATAACCAAACATTTTTCTACTGTTAAGAAATGTTGGAATTCATTTTAATTCCAACCTTACTTATATTTAATGAACAAAACAATTATTAAAAAACCAAAACAACTTACATCAAATAGTAGATCCACTAGTAAAACTTTGAGATATTGCCCTACATTACCCTTTTCCCCAGACATGTCCTAAGATGCATACATACATACATATACCAAGGCACTTCCCACAATTTTGGGGGGTAGCCGACATCAACAAATGAAACAAAACAAAAAAGGGGGATGTCTACTCTCTACGTTCCTTCAGCCTAACAAGGGACTCAACCGAGTTCAGCTGGTACTGCTAGGGTGCCACAGCCCACCCTCCCACATTATCCACCACAGATGAAGCTTCATAATGCTGAATCCCCTACTGCTGCTACCTCCGCGGTCATCTAAGGCATCAGAGGCAGCAGCAGGGCCTACCGGAACTGCGTCACAATCCCTCGCCATTCATTCCTATTTCTAGCACGCTCTCTGGCCTCTCTCACATCTATCCTCCTATCACCCAGAGCTTTCTTCACTCCATCCATCCACCCAAACCTTGGCCTTCCTCTTGTACTTCTCCCATCAACTCTTGCATTCATCACCTTCTTTAGCAGACAGCGATTTTCCATTCTCTCAACATGGCCAAACCACCTCAACACATTCATATTCACTCTAGCTGCTAACTCATTTCTTACACCCGTTCTCACTCTCACCACTTCATTCCTAACCCTATCTACTCGAGATACACCAGCCATACTCCTTAGACACTTCATCTCAAACACATTCAATTTCTGTCTCTCCGTCACTTTCATTCCCCACAACTCCGATCCATAAATCACAGTTGGTACAATCACCTTCTCATATAGAACTCTTTTTACATTCATGCCCAACTCTATATTTTTTACTATTCCCTTAACTGCCCCCAACACTTTGCAACCTTCATTCACTCTCTGACGTACATCTGCTTACACTCCACCATTTGCTGCAACAACAGACCCCAAGTACTTAAACTGATCCACCTCCTCAAGTAACTCTCCATTCAACATGACATTCAACCTTGCACCACCTTCCCTTCTCGTACATCTCATAACCTTACTCTTACCCACCTTAACTCTCAACTTCCTTCTCTCACACACCCTTCCAAATTCTGTCACTAATCAGCCAAGCTTTTCTTCTGTGTCTGCAACCAGTACAGTATCATCCGCAAACAACAACTGATTTACCTCCCATTCATGGTCATTCTCGTCTACCAGTTTTAATCCTCGTCCAAGCACTCTAGCATTCACCTCTCTCACCACTCCATCAACATACAAGTTAAACAACCCCGGTGACATCGCACATCCCTGTCTAAGCCCCACTCTCACTGGAAACCAATCACTCACTTCATTTCCTATCCTAACACATGCTTTACTACCTTTGTAGAAACTTTCACTGCTTGCAACAACTTTCCACTAACTCCATATAAGCTCATTACATTCCACATTGCTTCCCTATTAACTCTATCATACGCTTTTTCCAGATCAATAAACACAACATACACCTCCTTACCTTTTGCTAAATATTTCTCGCATATATGCCTTACTGTAAAAATCTGATTCATACAACCCCTACCTCTTCTAAAACCACCCTGTATTTCTAAGATTGCATTCTCTGTTTTATCCTTGATCCTATTAATCATTACTCTACCATACACTTTTCCAACTACGCTTAACAAACTAATACCTCTTGAATTACAACACTCATGCACATCTCCCTTACCCTTATATAGTGGTACAATACAGGAACAAACCCAATCTACTGGTACCGTTGACAACACAAAACACATATTAAACAATCTCACCAACCATTCAAGTACAGTCACACTCCCTTCCTTCAACATCTCAGCTCTCACACCATTCATACCAGATGTTTTTCCTACTCTCGTTTCATCTATTGTAATCTCTCTCTCATTCTCATCTCCCATCACTGGCACCTCAACACTTGCAACAACAATTATATCTGCCGCCCTATTATCCTCAACATTCAGTAAACTTTCAAAATATTCCGCCATTTTTTCCTTGCCTCCTCTCCTTTTAACAACCTCCCATTTCCATCTTTCACTGTCCTAAGATACAGAATAATATAGGTCACTTATCCCAAAGGTAGACGTTGAAGTGTTTCCAAAATTGTTGTGGTCTTGGTGATCGAACGTTTAGTTTTGTTCAGCGTTAATATTCTATGAAGATGCCGGCCTTTCCACTGAGTACTTTTTATTGGGACTGTTCGCCTCGGCTGTGGTAACCTTCGAGGTAATTTACTTGACAGGTACATATTACGCACGCGAGAAATGAAGGCCTATTAGGCAATTACTAATTTAAGTCATTTAATTCATAAGTTTAATTTTATTATTCATTTTACTTATCATTAACGCTAATAGTTACTATACTAAGTAGCATCAAGTTATTTACTTTTAATTTATTAAGAAAAAATAGGTGAAGCTTTGAGTCAAGCTAACGACCGAACGGCTATTCCCCACAATCGGACACAAATATCAATCCTTTCTTATTGAATTAATTAATTTAAGTTAATTGTAATTCTTATAAGGAAACAGTTTTGCTTTCCATTTCTTTTGAAACTCTTACCTCTATAATTCATTTTTGGTTTCTAACACACTCCCCACAAAGGATTGCGATTATAGAATTGCAATGAATATCTTAATTAACCATTCATTATTTATTAAGATCACCTTAAATCTAGCTACTGTGTTAAACAATTATTTCCAACAACGCTAAATAAAAATTATGGCTAAGTTACTTTAGTACCATCCTCACGTTACTAAAAGTGTAGCATTTTAACTTTAGCCTTCACTTTATTTTAACTGTATCATTTTAACTTTAGTCTTCACTTTATTTTAAGTGTAGCATTTATTTATATATTTATACCAATTTTAGTCTTAGCTTAGTTTTCTATAGGCTATCTCCTAATTTTACTTTTCATTTACGTATTTAGTTTTATTTACTTAATACCTAAAAATTATTTGCAATGCCCTTAATCTTTGTTTAAAGTTAAAGAATAAAGCATTTGATAAAGTATATCCTCACACTGAAAAAGTTTCGAGTGTGTAGCATTTTAGTCAAATTAAAACTTAATAAATAGTAATTACAGTAAATAATATACTGAAAAGCAGTATTTACAAATTATCTAAATTCTTCCTTAGCATTCTTTCAAATCTTTCGGTTGCCTTTCTCTTGGGTCTTACAGACCTTTCGCCTTGTTCGACGTGATTAGATTCAGGTTTATTTATACAGCCTGTTTCTACCTCAATTTCCATTGAGTTGTCTCTGGTTGGCCTATCTCTTATAGCATGTGTCACTGACATTTCCATAGGATAAAGATTACAAATAAAATGATATTCTATTTCCCCATTACTTTGCTTTAGTTTCACTGACCTAAAATTATTGTCAAATCCTAATAATAATTCTAATACCTTACCCATCATCCAATATGGTCTGGGTTTATTAATTGCTTTAATTAGGACAATGTCACCAACTTTAATTCTTTTTTCCCACTGACTTTGGTACAAATTTCTACTATGTTCTCTCAGGCTTAACAGATAACTTTCATACCACAATTTCTTAAAATTTTCAATAATTTCTTCCTGTATTTCTACAGTTTTCTCTAAAGAAGGTTGACTAGAATCGTCCAACCAAACATCACTATCATCTTTTCTCAAAATGAGGGATGAATTACCATGCAATTTGATAAATGAATTTGGAGTTATAAAGTAAATTTTCTGAGCTTGATCTATATGTTAAAGGCCTGGAATTTATCGCTAATTGAATATTAGAAAGAGTGGTTAATAATTCAAAGTAAGTTAATTTAGACCTTCCTATTACTTTATTAAGACAATTCTTTAAAACCCTAATCAATCTCTCCCAAGCAGAACCAACCCATGCTGAATACAAAGGTATTTTAATGTGTTTAATATTACATTTACTTAGTTCAGATTGAAATTCCTGCGACTCCAAAGAACTTTCAATGATACTTCCACCCTTGAGAAAAGACTTAGCGTTGTCACTGTACAGGTATTGTGTATGTATTACTAAATCTTTGGAAAGCGAGAACAAAATTTTTAGTGGACATGTCTGGTAACAATTCAAAGTGCACAGCACGCACGGTAAGACAAGTGAAAACTAGAATGAATATTTTTGTGGTCTTGCCACTTAACTCATCCCTGACCCAAAGGTGTCCAGTGAAATCAATACCTACATGCTGAAAAGGCTTGACTAAATTCATATGGCGTTTAGGTATATCTGTAAACCTACCCTGAGGAATCCAAAATCCCTATTCCCTAAGGTAGTTCAATGTAGTGCCTATTCCTAAATGCTGTACCTTCAAATGACAATACTTTATTAACAATGAGGTGAACCTATGCTCTTTAAGAAGCAATACTGATTTATGAACATCAAAGTCAAAGTACAAACACTTAGATATTCTTCCCCTAGACCTGATTATACCCTTTGAATTTAAAAATAGATTTAAATTGGACACTAGAGGAGGTATATTATTAGTAATATTGGCACTGCTTTGTAAAAAAATCTAATTCTACTGAAAAGTATTCTTTGTGCAATTTTCACCCAATACTCCAAGGCTTTCTTTTTAGGATCACCACCCTTTAATCTACTTCAAAATCTAAACAACTAACTGGTAATACTTAATAATTGTTCATAATTTGACATTTTATTTACATTGAGAATACCAGCGTTTACTTTATTTATTTGCATTGTGCATACTGTACTTATTTGATGCTTATAGTAAGGCAATATGCTCAATAAAGGGTAAAGAGGCCACTTGTCAAAATCATTACTCAACCATTCTGGACCTACTAGCCAATAAGTTGATTTACTTAAATATTTAGTATAGGATAAACCTCTGGTGATCATGTCAGCAGGATTTTCTTTTGTATTTACATAGTGATATAAGACAGGTAGTTTAAATAGCTTAGATATTTCAACTTTGAGACCATCTGCCTCAAGTACTCTATTTCTAACCGATTTACATTTCATTTAAGTTTCTCTGGTCAATAGCCAATTTAAAATCACTTGAGCATCAACACAAATATTAATGAATTGAAAATTTATATTACTGTAGGCTTCTAATAAAGAAGGTAAACATTTAAAAGCTAGAATTACTCCCATTAGTTCCAAAGTAGGGACAATATGCTCATTTCTCTTATTCAGTGGAGCCAATTTAGATTTGGAGAACAAATAAGAACTTTTATCATTTTGATTAACCGCATAGGCCACAAACCCATAGGCCTCTACAGAGCTATCACAAAAAAATGTGAAGACCATACGAATCTAGTTCATTAAGGGACTCTCTACGAAATTTAAGTTCAGATAACATTTCAAAATCTCTACTAATAATTTTTATTTCCCCACAAACGTCTTTAGGTAAATTTTGATCACAACCAACATCTAATTTCCATATTTTTCTCATTAAAATTTTGCCTCTTATTGTTACAGGAAGGACTATATTCAAAGGATCAAATATTTTAGAAGTTTGTGACAATACTTTTCTTTTTGTGTCTGCTTCTGGGTCTATTTTACAAGGTGCAAGACTAAAAGAAACATTATTTACGTTGAATCTATAACCCAATACTTTATCCTCTTCACAAGAATGTTCAACAAGACGCCATTTCTTCTCTCAACTCTACACAATTGGAGTTCCAAGACCTTAAAATAAAGCCCCCTTGTTCCATCCTATCATTAGCTTGCTTATACAAATTTTTCATTTCATCAATGTTATTACCACTTATAAGAAGATTACCTACATAAAAGTTATTAGTTAATATTTACTTACACTTATCATCAGGATAACTTTCTGCGAGATGTTTCAAAACAAAATTTAATATAAAAGGTGAAGAAATGTAACCAAAAACTATTGTTTTGTAGCGATAAGATACCAATTTATTTCCCCGTTTCCAAAAAAAACAAAATCTATTTTTATACACTTAATTTTTTAATTTAATCATCAAAAAGGCTTGTTTAACGTCGCTCAACATTACATATTTATTAGTTCTAAAGTAAAAGAGCAATTTCAATATTGAGCCCATTAAATCTATCTCAGGATAAGCTGCTTCATTAAGTGAAGGCTATTCCCTAAAAGTTTTTAAAGAACAGTTAAATACTGGCCTGATTTTTGTGGTAACTTGCTCCTCTAATTTTATAAGTGGTCTATGTGGAATCCATACATACATATGATAGTCAGAAGGACTTACTTTAATTTCCTCGATTATACCATCCTTGAGTTTTTTATCAAAAACTTCCTGGTCACAAAAAGTCTCATCCAATAAAGCAATATAATTTTCTTTAAATTTATTTATTATTTGATTCATGCCGGGCACTTCAAAGTTTACATTAAGCGATTTGTCAACTAATAAAGGTATGAATATTAAATTATTGTTTATAATTATTCCAGTGAACATTTGCTTGAAGCCCTTAGTTTCTTGCTCTATATATGTGCTTACATCACATTCCAAAGCATACAACGCCTCTACATCCTGACAAAGATCTTTAGCGGCAGATTCGGAAATATATGACCGCTGACTGCCAGTGTCAAACAGACATCTGACTTTCCTAGCCTTTTTGCCATTTCTTAAATACAGAGTCATAGTAGGTAAAATGTGAGACGCATCAAAACTTCTTTGAGCAAAACATAGGCTCACGTTAGTTTTGGTATTTAGTTCAGCTTTATTCAAAGAAGGGCACAAAGGAGTTATGTGCTCCCTCTTTCTACACAACAGACATTCGAACCTTAACTTATTTTGTTTCCCGTAACATTCATTGTCTTCATGCCCTGAACCAGCGCACCTAGTAGAGCGAGAGCCAGCAGCCATTTATTTACCGGAGATGACCAAAATTCTAGTGTGCATTTTTGGAAAGGGTCTACCATGGGACATCCAAAAATGGGTATCTTTAAGTTGGGCAGTGGTGGGTGTGAATTTTATTAACCCCTTTTGTCTGAAAACGGACTTTTCATTATTCGGCAAAATATGGGGGATAAGGGAAAGTAAATTGGCTGCAGCTCCTCTCACACTGGGCTTAGCATAACGAACTATATACCAAAATGATGCTATTGATCAGTAGATTTATTTGATATCAAACTAAATTAATTAATTTATTATTAGAGGTCACCAGGGGTCAAAAGGTCAAAGTCAGCCCTTTGAAATGCTGGATTTGGGTTTTAGTTGTAGTTTGGCTAAATAAGACATCAAAATTTGCTAAAGGTTAAGTAAATATGCTTGAAATATAAAAAAAGAGATACAAATAAAGTTTTTCAAAGAAGGTGGGATCTATTCCAGCTATATTGCTAATATGGACTTCTCTAAAAATCTATATTCTTTCCTTCATCCGAGGAATGTTGGCTCTCAGTGTCCTTTTCATCATTATCATCATCATTATCATCATCATCATCTTCTTGTACATCAGATTTTTCAACGGTTAACTTATCAGGAGTATTTGATCCAGTGAACCAGACAATCATCAATCTGCCATTCTGGACTTAACAGCTATGTCCTTCAGGACCAAATGAGACTGAATCGGCTTCCATTGCATTCCTCCATATGTGTGCAACAAAGTTAGTTCTTAGAAACTTCTGTTGCAACACTCTTTGGCAAGGAGGAAGACAACAGGGGTCTGTAATTTTTATTTTATCGACGGATCAGTTTCCTTCTTAGGGGCATACAACTTACGGAAAAATTGAAGCCTGGCTTCATCAACACTTGTCAGGTTCCGAACTCCATAGACAATGCACAAGTACTCTTCAACTACAGCAGCAACATCTGGATCGATGACATCTGAGTCTCCAATGTGACTAATTGCTGATGTGAGCCTAGGGTTGTTTCTCATTATTTCAAATGGCTTCCACTTTGCTTTTCCCATAAAAGAGGCTGTGTAATCACAGCCTGTCAGAGCATGGAAGTTTGGTAGAGCATTGCATAAAGGTCCAGTCAGTTTGGTTACAAGATGTGACATATCTATGAAATGCCTGGAATTTCTAGAACTCAAGCCAGCATCCATCCAAATCTGTGCATTAAAGAACTTAGCATGGTAGAGAATAAGGATGAAGACGTCAGTGTCGTTACTGCGAAAGACAATCACTGGGGCCACATCATAGTTAACAGCAACAAAGTTTGCATGGTACAGTAACCGTGTATCGGCTTCTTCATGCCTGCACTAAAGCTCATGAACCAGGATCCTGTTGAAATTTCCACTTGCTGAAGTGCAAAGGTAGCATTCATGTTCCACTGCAAAGTAGACCTGATGTCCCTGAAGAGTCAATGCATATGTATCTGATGACCATTCATCCTTCAAGAAGGCCAAAAACTCTGTTTTGAATTGTGATGTGCTCCAAGCCGTGTTGAGATCTGGTGGTCTTTTCTGTGACGAGCCAGTGATTATATAGGTAGTGGGTGTCCTACCACGCAAGTCATGTTCAATGTCCTTGATACTTGGCCCATTAGGATATGTGTCACAGACTATGTGTACAATTTCACCAGTCCTACAAGCTTGTTTCAGAATGGATATTGCCATCCCCCATAGATGGATGGCATGTAAAGCACACGGAAGAAGAACATAGTATTTATAATATAGACATCAGTCCTGTCTGGTATGGCATTCAAGGTTCCCATTGCTTCTAATTTTTCCATTAATGTGCTCTTTGATGTCTTGTTCATATCACCAGTTATATGACACAATGAGAAAGGAACGAGTGAGAGGATAGGATCAAGTTCTTATGTTACTGACAAATACAGCAGCCTCCAAAATATGTCTCTGGTGCATTTTGCTTCTTGATCTGTTTGTCCTTTGTGGTGAATTTAACTTTTACTGCATTCTGTGTGAAATTCATCACCTTTCTTCGCTTAACAGCCTGTTCAAAACGCCCACCATCTACCTTACATTCATTAACAAAAACGTGATGCCAGGTAGATCCAGTTTCTTTTGACTGCAAAAGACTGTCTTTCACACCATCCGAGGCAGCTTTGCCGGTGTTTAGGCAATACAGAGTATCATCATTAACAGTGAATGAATTAAGAGTTTTCTCCACCTCTGTGATCGTGCTCTTAAGGTCTGCATTGTCTTTGGCCATCCTCGATGGCTTTAGTTCCTGTATTGCATCATCCACCAGTGTGATTCCAGCCATTTCCAGGAGACAACTCACAATTGCTCCCTTAAAAGATCTTGTCACTGTCCCCCTCTTACGGGCTGCAACATTCTGTGTAAATGCAGCATTTGCCTGGATGCGGCATCCCTATTCACAGTTTGCTGTAAGGTAATATCAACTGCACTTCTGGAAAAGGTATTCCTAGTTCTCCGCACAGAGAGTGCATCCCTTTTCAAAACTTGGCTAGATTCCAGGATGTGTCATTTCCATATTGAGCAGATTGTGGTGATACAATGACATCCAACGGACATAGTTTGGTAAGTGACAAGGACACAGGCAATTCAGGTTCACACTTACAAATTTCAAGGATGTTAGAACGCAATGTAGAGGCTGCTTCAGTCACAATATGCTCTTCTGAGCTGATAAATTTTGAATCTTGAAAGGGCCAGTTTTTTATTTACCATGCTAGAAAACACTACCAAACCTTCTTTCCTACTTAAACAATCTATTTTGACTCTATCACCAAAATATTTCACAATTTTATTCCCTAAAGTTGAGACTTTGTGAGGTACAATCTCAACATCAGATATTTGCTCTAGAAATCTAAGGTAATCCCGATATAATAATACAAGGTATTCAGGCCGATAATTGTCAATGATTGAGGATTCAATGTATTGGAATATACTTGTTAAAGCAATACAGTTTGCATTGTCACAATCAGGAGACACTGTTCTCTTTAATGTGTCCCTCTTTTGATTCAGGTATGCACGTTTACATTCATTATGATATTTCACCTCTTTGCTATGAAACCCAATGTCACCTATCATCACAAGCATTTCACTGTCATTTAGAGCACGAGCAGCTTCTTTGATATTTTTTCAACAGAATAACATGCACATTTTGGTGAGTGTTCCTTTCCTCGAATTTTCTTTCTAGTTTTTCTGCAGAATATGCAGACATTTGGTAAAACCCCTGACGTTGATACAGCAAGCTTAGTTGATTAGCTGCGAAGGTAAGGGTAGTTGTCATTTGTTTGCTGCGGATTACCAGTCCCACTAGCCATTGTGAGGGCTGCAGTGTTAACAGCAACATCAACCTGAAGAAATTGAAACTCATAGTTCATTTTTAGGATTCTACTTATTTGTAAACAGCCATTTACTTACATGAAAAAAATAGATTTGTGTAAGGAGTTGTGAATCAACACTTTTGAAATTACAAATATGAACTGAACTGGTTATTTATCTCTCACTGCCGGAAATCTGTATAAAATTTCCTCAGTGATTTTGATCTACATAATAGGCCTTTGCACATACGTCATTACTGCGGATGAAGCAATTGAAAAGTGAAAAAAGATATGCATTGAAATAACATATGACCATGACGAGAGCTTACAGCCATTAGTGGCATACTATTTACAGCGGAAGGGTGGTGTTCATTAAAATGATTAAAGAATAAATGTTTTTATATTGTTTTTAAGACAAAGCAGGTGAACACACAGTCAATAAAACTGATCTCAGTATTATAGGTAAACCATCTATCAACTAAATTTGAAACGGTTTGACGAGTGAATTTCAAAGCAACCGTTTAATAATAACTTTTGTCATGTCAGTCATATTGCTGGAATAAATCCTATCTTCTTCAAAAAACTTTATATATGTCTCTTCTTTATATTCTATTCATATTTAGTAAACCTTGGGCAAATTTTGATGTCTTATTTAGCCAAAATAAAGCTAAAACCCAAAAACGGCGTTTTAAAGAGCTGACCTTGAACTTTTGACCCCTGGTGACCCCCAATAATAATTTAATTAATGCTGTTTGATATAAAACAAAATCTACAGATCAATAGCATTATTTTGGTATATAGTTCTTTATTCTAGGACCAGTGTGCGAGGAGCTGCAGCCAATTTACTTTCCCCTAACCCCATATTTTGCCGAAAAATGAAAAGTCCGTTTTCGAACAAAAGGAGTTAATAAAATCTACACCCACTACTGCCCAACTTGAAGATAACCATTTTTGGATGTCCCATGGTAGACCCTTTCCAAAAATGTCCACTAGAATTTTGGTCATCTCCGGTAAATAAATGGCTGCTAGCTCTTGGACTATAGTGCATAGTGAAAGCTCCCTCAGTCTGGCCACTTTATCAGTATAATGATTAAAGTTAACGCATTTTCCCAAGGTATGGCTTTCAGGTGCACATAATTTAAAAGTCAATTTAGTTACTTTATTTGCAAATTTACAATTTTGAATCGTACTTACACCTACCTTATTTGCTTAAAGTTTAAATGAACTGCTAGGACTAGGTTTACTAGAGGTTATAGTGAAGGTATTTTTCCTATTGGAAACAGTTTTAGATAAAGTTTTGATAATTTCATTATAATTAGAAAGAATGTCAGATATATTAGGATAATTGGTATCTAATTTGTGAACCAACTCTGTCTTTACTGGTATGAAGAGTTTATTAAATACTATATGACTCACAAATTTATGCCCAGAGGACCCCACTTCCAATAAATCAATATTATGTGTTTTCAATTCATGCAGATAGGATTTGATTTCGTTGAGGTAATCTTTCCCCGACGAGAATTCTTAGTCATATTCAGCACTTGGAGCCGCACTCAAAATGTTCTTAAAAGTCTCGTCAATAATGTAATTTACGTCAAGGAATCCTTCTTTTAACATTTCAATTGCCAAGTGGTAGTTACGGTCAGATATAGTCAAATGCTTAACTACCTTCAAGGCATAGCCCCTAAGGTACCCATGTAAATATATTTGTTTGGCAGAATCGGACAGATTTTTTTTCTGGACCCAATGACATTATTATATTGACTAAGAAATGAATTGAAAGCAAATTTATCTTTCTCCTCACCACTAAAGATTCCACATTCTAAAGGAGGGGGTTTCCTATCAGACATATTCATTCTAGACATCATTTCTAAAACCTTATCGGCAGATAGGTTGCCAGAAGCCCCACTTGACTCACTTATGTATTGTTCATTTTGGTCGAGCTCTATACTAACCTGCATGCTATATTTTGCCTGACTATCTAACACCTCAATATAATATTGTTCATTACTGTTCAGCATGTGTCTCCAGAACATTATTAATCTCTTCATCAAAGTGTTTAACCTGCTCTACCTCTTTTTCGATTACAGTTATTTGACTCTTACAAAAGATAGAAGTTAATCTATTATCACCATGAAGCTCCGTTAGCTTCCTAAGTAAATAGTTATTTTCCGTTTGTGTATTCCCCGCATCCTCCTCAAAGATGATATAATATTCATAAGGTCAACAAACTCTTCCTCTTTATCAGACATGATTACTTATATAATTAATAGATTTAATATAAATGGCCTGCAAATATTTAAAAGATAACAGCCAACCTAAAGTTATCGATGCTTACTAGTTAACAAGTACATTATATTTGAATATGAAAGATTATATGTTACTAATTACGTCGCACTTGAATTCCATATTCGTTTCCATTCGAAATACCGAGCGACAGTTAGCTAGTTAGCCGTTTCTATAAAATTACTTATTTCACCGAACGATAAACACATCGAATTCACCTCCGGAATATTATATGGAATGCATCGACAATTTTGGAATTATGTTGGAATTTATTTTGATTCCATCCTTACTTATATTTAATAAACAAAACAATTATTCAAAAACCAAAACAACTTACATCAAATAGTAGATCCACTAGTAAAACTTTGAGATATTGCCCTACATTACCCTTTTCCCCAGACATGTCCTAAGATACAGAATAATATAGGTCACTTATCCCAAAGGTAGAAGTTGAAGTGTTTCCAAAATTGTTGTGGTCTTGGTGATCGAACGTATAGTTTTGTTCAGCGTTAATATTCTATGAAGATGCCGGCCTTTCCACTGAGTAATTTTTATTGGGACTGTTCGCCTCGGCTGTGGTAACCTTCGAGGTAATTTACTTGACAGGTACATATTACGCACGCGCGAACTTAAGGCCTATTAAGCGATTACCAATTTAAGTCATTTAATTCATAAGTTTAATTTTATTATTCATTTTACTTATCATTAATGCTAATAGTTACTATACTAAGTAGCATCAAGTTATTTACTTTAATTTATTAAGAAAAATAGGTAAAGCTTCGAGTCAAGCTAACGACCTAACGGCTATTCCCCACAGTCGGACACAAATATCAATCCTTTCTGATTGAATTGATTAATTTAACGTTAACTGTAATCCTTATAAGGAAACAGTTTTGCTTTCCTTTTCTTTTGCAACTCGTACCTCTATAATTTATTTTTGGTTTCTAACAGAAAGCTTTGAAGCAGTGTATTCATTGTCGTCGGTTCAATAGGCGTAACATAAAACTTAATCAGAATTCCTATAGAGATTTCCGTTGTAATCCATCTAATGTAACTTTAGCCAATATACTTATAGATTATCTTAGTCAATTTTCAGTTAAAGTTAGTGGTGGGACACATAAAGTATGGTTATTATGTTTGACTTGTACGTGGTCTAGAGCAATTAATATGAAGATAGTTAAAAGTTTAAATGTAAGTGAATTTTTAAGAGCTTTTCAGATGCATTGCTTGGAGTATGGGATCCATCAGTTATGCATTAGTGATCAGGGATCGCAGCTTGTAGCCGGAGCTAATATTATTACCTCATTTATCAGGGATCCAGAAACTTTGCTTTATTTTGAAGAAAATAATGTTACCCCTCTTTCCTTTCAACAATATTGCAAAGGTGCTAGTCAGTTGGGATATATGGTTGAGATGTGTGTTAAAATGGTAAAAAGGTTAATTTTTGGAGCAATAAAGAATAACATTTTATCCTATTCGGATTTTGAATTTTTTTGTATGTAATGTAATCCATCTTGCCAATAGACGTCCCATAGCTTTTAAGGAAGTTGTTATAAATGATAGTAAAGATTCTCTTCCTGCACCAATTACCACTGAACATTTGATCAGAGGATATGAGCTGTCTTCCTTAAATTTGATTCCTGAATTGCAGAGCATTCCTCAGGATCCAGATTTTGATGTTGTTTCCAGAGACATAGAGAGGAGTTACCAGGGGTTATGCAAGGTTAAAGAAAATCTTAATATATATCATAATGAATTTTTAAGTAATTTATTATATCAAGCTATTAACCGAAAGGACAGGTAGCGTCTGGTTTCTCATGCATTGATATATCCAGGAGATGTAGTTCTTGTGAAGGAGGAACATACTAAAAGGAGTAATTATCCCGTAGGAATAGTTCGCGAAGTTGTAAGTAATGATTTGGGAGAGGTGACCCAAGTAACTGTACTGAAAGGGAAAATAAAAAGATTAGTAAGTTACATGTAAGTCAAATAATTCCTTTCCTTGAGAGTAATACTACTGATGATATAGTTTGTAATACTGATACTAAGAATGTTCCTGGTGCTGTTAGAAAGAAAATTTCCTCGCGCCCTAAAAGAAAAGCTGCTACGATAAGTGAGGAAAGAACAAGAAAAATGTTTCTCTAATTTCATATGTCCATTTACAGCGATGAATATTTTTTACCTTTGAAAAATCTTCATCCTCTTCCGTGGACTAAACGGAAATCAAAAATTCTTACATTTGTTTATTTTTATATGTATATATGTATTTATTGAAGTAAGGAGGACTTTTCTCTTTAACTATTAAAATAACTAGTTGAATACATTTGTATTTTCTTGTTAAATACATTTGTATTCTTGTTAAATGCATTTGTATGCTTGGTACCATCTAAGTCCTGCTTGCTTATTACGAGTTAAGTAATTAGCTAACCAGCCTTCTAATCACGCTATTTTCTCTTTACTTGGGAGGTTCATGGATATACCCACGTCAGTCTTGCCTAGCAAACCATACCGTCAATAGCTTCACTGGCAGTATTTGGACACGAAAATTTTAGCTGCTAGAATTTGTGCTGTGCTGCTATTTTATCGAACCATGTTTGGGTTACGTGATTCAAGTGTTTCCACATTTACGAAGTTATTCAACATGAACTAACTCCCCTTAATTTGGACTCTGAGCTTCCTTCGGCATGAGACTTTAAACTTCGAGGGCATTCGACTCGTCTCATAGCTTGCATGGATAAAGGTGAGAACCAAGCATTGTTATGGGTTTCTTAATGTCTAATGGTAATCATTATCCGTTTCCTTAAGCCTTCAAAGCACCAATATAATAATAAATTTCTACCTCTCTGATATATATATATATATATATATATATATATATATATATATATATATATATATATATATATATATATATATATATATATATATATATATAATGTATATATATATTATACTATTAAATTAATCTTTATATTAGCTCCTCATATTAATTTGTTCCATGTGTACAGAACTTTGGCTTAGGTATAATTGGTGAAGCTAGGTCGTCCTGGGTTATCAGCCTACGTTCATCTTTCGTATTTATATTATTGGTAAGACTTTGTATTAGATTTAATTCGAAGGATGAATGTTATAGTGAATATATTATACAAAATTATATTGCTTATATTTATAGCTTAAGGATATTGTTTTGATGTCAGAATGTATTTCATTTTCCAGGATATCATTTATCCATATGTTTAATTGAAGTGGCTTAGTCCAAGGATAAATTCCCATTTTCTTACATCGGCGAGCACTCCCAACATTATCGGTAATTGCTTATTAGTTTTATATAGATTATAGATGCAATTTACGATTTATTGATATATGCTTTGCTCAAATTGAATTTATATAATTTCCTTTCTTTTATTATATCCTGATATATTCCTTTTTGTTGTTTATACAGGTGAGGTTGGAAAAGCTGAAATTAGTTTGGAAATTACCCATAGATATAACCTCCTTCAAGAAATCTGACTAGACAATTTATAGCATTTTTACTCCTCTTAAATGGGTATAATAAATTTGGTGAATTGTGTTGAAGAGTTTTCCTAAATATCATTGTAAATGTTTAAATTTCAGCTTACCAACAGTTAAAAATAACATAATTAGGAATGGAAACAAGGATATGAATAAACTATAAGAGAAGTAATTACCAACCAAAATAAAATATTTTAAGAACAGTGACAATATTAGATTAGATCTTTCATAAATAAACCTTAAAGAAAAAGAAAAACAGAGCAAGAAATATAAGAGAGAACACCGTACTTGAGTGTACAATAAGACAAGGGATCACTAATCCAAGACTAGAGAAGAATAGTTTTATTTTCGAGTGTCCTTCTCCTAGAAGGGCTCCTTACCATGGGTAAAGAGTAACTTCTACCCTTATTAAGACGGAAGTAGCCTTTGGACAATCAGACTCCAATATTCAACCCTT
>NC_090736.1:98835099-98840099 GCF_036898095.1 Palaemon carinicauda
TTATTATTATTATTATTATTATTATTATTATTATTATTATCAAAGTCACAACCTTGGTTGCAAAAACAGAATACCACATAGGGGAAGCCAGCCAGTAAGTAAAGTAAATAAGGTAATAACAAACAAACGACATATGAGACACGAATAAAATATATGTAACATTTTAAGCACACTAACAACGTAAAAATAGGTCAGTCATATATAAACTATAAAACCAATCAAACAAGCTGGTTAACTAGAATATATTTGCACAACTAAACGTACCGAATAGTAATAAAAAAATGCACTTCTTTGCTGAGGGTATTTTCAGTTAATTTACACTTGATCAGAGAGATGCGGGATATCGCCATTCGACCCCGTTTTGAGAGAGAGAAAAAAAAAACGGCTTTACTGGTGATAAATGCATCGCCCGTCGTTGTGTTTCTGTGGCGTTACTGTAGAGGGAAATGAGTGATCGTATCCCTCGGTGAAGACACCTTATGTTATCACGACTTAGGAAATACTCTACGCCCTATGTCCAGGCAATGGCCTACATTGATTTAATTAACAACTTCCAAAATGACTCAACTCTCTCCTCACTCCACACGTACAGGATAAATACAGTATGGTCTCTTTGGATTTCCTGACCACCATCAAAGGACATGCCAGCGAAGGAATCATAACTTCACTCGACGTGGATTCCCTTTTTACCAACGTTCCTGTAGACGAAACCATCCAACTGATTCTAGACAGTCTACAAAGACACAACAACACCTCCTCTGAAAATCCTGGAGAACGCCCTTTGCACCTTTCTTCATATATGTACCAAGAAGTCCCCATTCACCACCCACCGAGAACACATGTACATGCAGATGGATGGTGTCACTGAAGAGTTCTTTTTACCAACTTTGAAATGGATGTCGTCAAGGAGTGAGTTTTCGAACATATAACTAATCCCAAAATATACGTCCAATACATCAGTGACACATTCGTGAAAGCCCACTCCTCTCAATGGATTGAAGAACTATGACGGACATTTGAAGAATACAGTTCCCTACAACTCACCCAATAACATCAAAATACCACTTTCTTCCATTTCTAGATGTCCTGGTATTGTCTGTTGAGTAAGGTTACAATACTACAGTCTAGAAGAAGCCTGCGAACTTCGGACTTTACTTGAATGGGGACAGTGAGTGGTCTATTGGATATAAGACCTCTACTATTAAATGATAGGTTCGTCGCACCATGATTGTTCTTCCTGGACGGAGATCCACAAGCTGGATAAGATCTGCCAGGTCCTTATGATTAATCGGCACTTAAACGGGCGGGTCAACTGAAATATCAAACATACAATGGACAACTGGTATGAGTACGAATCCCGTAACACCCGTTCAAGAAACTAATGAGGTTAATTTTATCATTTATTATAAGACAAGGATAGGATCCCTTATTATTAAGAACCCCATCCCCCTCCATTGAAAGTTTATTGTTTTTTAATGCACCATCAGTAACAATGGAAATAGAGACTATTTTCTAATTCGAATAAAAGATAAACTAGTTTTAGCGGCACACCGCAAATTAGAGATGTTTAATAATGCTGGGGGAGATTTTGTGACCACTGGTCAACTTTTTACTTTGTCTATTTTAAAAAACTTGAATATCACAATATTGTATACACAAAATAGGCATTCAATGTAGTTATTTATTATGAATATTTAATATTTTTTCTTTTTTGGAATTTGAAATAGATTCTTTTATAATTTACCAAGCTCCAAAAACCATTCGTGATATTTTTTTTAATTCTCTTACTCCACTTTCTGTCTATCATACAATATAATCCTTAATACAATATCCAAAGCAGCGAATACATATTTCTCTCTCTCTCTCTCTCTCTCTCTCTCTCTCTCTCTCTCTCTCTCTCTCTCTCTCTCTCTCTCTCTCAAGGTACATAAATACATATTCGTTAAGTAAATGTAAAAGTTCCTGAACGATAATATCTAACCAATTTTTTTACCTTTTGTTGAATGCAGAAAAAAAATGATAGGTTTTTATATCCTTTCTCCGAGGAAATATGTTTACAACCAAGTATTTCTTCAATTAAGGAAAAAAAAAAAAAACGTCCTATCAAAAAGGTTTACTCAACTTGAGAGAAAGATGAACGAGTGTAATTTTAAATATCTTTTTTTTTTTCTCATATTTATCATATACAAATTCAGAATTACCACTATACAAACTATACCATGACAATTGCATAAGTAATAGAAAGCATCTTATTTGTAAACGAGTTCTACACATTTCATTCGTGGAACACCTCTAATTTGATGAAATCTTTAATGTAAAATTCATGAGTAATAATAATAATAATAATAATAATAATAATAATAATAATAATAATAATAATAATAATAATAATAATAATAATAATAATGTTTGTTATTATTATTATTATTATTATTATTATTATTATTATTATTATTATTATTATTATTATTATTATTATTATTATTATTATTGGTTCCACAATCTATTCTATCAGCAATAATTCCGGAGTTTTAATAATGTAGAAAATCCTCTCTGGTTTTACGAGAATATCCATAGCTCTTGAAGATTAAGATTCGATAAAAAGAAATCCAAGAATAAGTTTTGTAATCTCAAAAATCCCGGGAATGCTTTCTGTAAATAGTGGAAATTTCTCGATCAATATTATCTGTAGGATGACGGAATTAAAAGAATTGGTTGATATAGAAAAGGTCTCCTCCTGGTGTCAGTGTTGTTGAAGCTTTCTCTCTCTCTCTCTCTCTCTCTCTCTCTCTCTCTCTCTCTCTCTCTCTCTCTCTCTCTCTCTCTCTCGATATATTTTCTACATAGAAATATACCATCTTAAACCAACCTTTTCAAGATTACTCTCATAAAGGTGCCTTTAGTGAAAGAATGTCCCACTTTTCCACACCAGATACAATTCGTTAGAAGAAATGCTTTAAGTTTTTACTCCAGACTAAACTTTCTGAAAAAAAAAAAAATGATTGCCCTTGTTCTGAATTTTTTTTCAAAGTAATTTTTTTTTCTGAAGTTTCTGTAATAAATAGTTATTATTGATATGAAAAAGGATATTATTATTATTATTATTATTATTATTATTATTATTATTATTATTATTATTATTATTATTATTATTATTATTATTATTATTATTATACATAAGGTAGATTATGTAAAACATACTTTCCTCAATGAATAATTTAACCAAAAATAGTAATAGTGTAAGAAAATAGCCAACATACATTAACAGTAACTATATTTGAGGATCAACATAAGTATCTAAAATATTTTACATGGTCCACAGAATACTCACAGCACGCCAATTCTAGCAATAATTTACAAAAGTACTCACGATATAGGTCTTGATTTTATAAGTTTCTTTACATTGAGAGTGAAAGTTGACGACGCTTATCTCTTAACATAGAAGGATTTCTTAGGATTGAGTTTCTTATATAAAAGTTGGTATTCAGGAACACAAATTCTGATGGTATAGGATCTTCTAAGGTTTCCTTATATTTTTCAAGATATTATATGGCAGAAAAATACGTATAAAATTCCAAGTCACAGCTGTGTAACGGAAAGTTTTTCACACAGGTTGAATAAAAACTCAAGCTCAGACCAAATAAAGTGCTGTTGCATTCACTGACGTCTCAGTTATAATCTAACAACTCGCCGATACATTCGTGACCACAGGAGTGTTCAACTCTTTCCCGTTTTCCCGATCACTGACATTCCTTATTGTTTAATGATGCCATTCTCAGGCACTGACTCTGTAATCAATGGCACGCCATTGAAACTACTGTCCTTCACCAGGGGAAAAGCATTCGCTTAGTTCTCGCGTTCTGAAGTCCAGTTTAGCTAAAGGGTGTGGCTTGGTCTAACATCAAAGTTGATCACTATCTCGCGATCATCTCTGGGGAAACTTTACCGGAAATTTCCAATTGGCGGAACGATCAAAAGGACACTGACATAACCTACAAGGACTTCAAATCATACCTCCTGGAGCAGTACTCGTTATAACTGTCGGCACATGTAGTAAATATTTTTCAATTCTCTCACTAACTGTTTGGCGACCAAAAGGCTTAGCTCACCCTTACAGATATGACCAGTATTACTCGCCTGCAGCCTGCCACTGATGGCTCTCCTCGTGAAGTGAATCTACATTGTGAACTTTGGGTACGGCACTTACTCCAACCTGTAGGTACTGCCATCCCAGTTGTCAGTATTTTGACCATGAAGGACCAGATGACCAAAGTCGAGGTCCTTTTAGACAACCAGTTCACCACCTCCCCGACCTCCATCATTGACTCCACTCCTAACGAAATGAGCTACTATTAAACATCTAACAAAGTTGATGTGAATGCAGTAGAACACCGATGCCCACCCTGTGACGTACCAGAGCAGTGAATAAGCTACCCACCATCCCCTTATACCACCCCTCGCTTATGCCCCAACAACCGAGCTCTCCAGCAACCTACCAATGCCCATCGGCCGTAGTTATTTTATTACCAATCGAAATTCGGGGCAGGTGCAAAGAAATTGTGCGAATGGCTATCATTGCCTCAAAAACGTGTAATTAGGCCATGACATGAGGTGGGTTCCTCCCCTGTCACTAATCATTTTCTTTTACATGATACAGGTATGGGCGTGCCATTTTTGGTAGACACTGGTACTTGCCATTCTCTTCTGCGAAGACTACTCTCCAGGAGACACCATAGTCTGTCTGAATCTACTAACATTCGTCTGGTGGCTGCCAACTGATCTGCGATACCCACCCACTATTTTGAAACTCTTACATTGTTACTTGGAAGCGCCAAATATGATTGGAAGCTTCTCGTTACAGATGTCAAACTTCCAATCCTACATGCAGTTTTCTTATCATACTTCCACCTCTTTTCTTCTGGAAGCCACGCACCCATTTGCGTAGCTTCTCTCGGGAAGCGTCCCTAACCTCCGCTGAAGGAGGGTTATTGAACGCGTCG
>NC_090736.1:98854787-98862287 GCF_036898095.1 Palaemon carinicauda
TGAAAATAAATTAATAATAAATCATTCTTAAAACAGTATATATATATATATATATATATATATATATATATTTATATATATGGTATTCAATATAATGTATCTCATAGGGTAGTGTTGCTGGTTTGATAACTAAGCTCTTCAGATTTCATATCATATCTAATCACACCAATTGAATGAGAAATGGTCTTACTTTGATTTTTTCCAGTCTCAATTCATCTTTCAATATACAGTTCCATAGATATTCATTCCAAAGTCGGTTAAGAGTCACAAAGCTCTTTTAAACGTCAGTTTTGGTTGCACCCCTGGTTGATAGTGGAGACCGTATATATATATATATATATATATATATATATAAATATATATATATATATATATATTGTTTTTTAATTTAAATTTTATTCGTATTGTAAATATTGTAAAAAGTATTTCATTTCAACTTCTTGGGCAAAATTTCCACCAACAGGAAAGTTACGGTATCTACTGGATGATTTTCTCCTATGCTTTGAGGAGCCTAGTGTGTTGAGTTACTCCCAGTTGGGTGAGCAATTAGGTCTCAAATTATAATCACCTTATCTTAGGAACCATTGCAGTTCATAGTTATCATCCAGGCTATATATTTCTAACCTAAAATAACCTAACCTAGCCTCATTAGCCCAACATCAATTGTTGGAAGAACTTACGTCTTATATTCTGTACCTTGTAATTAAATGGTGGTTGTAGACTTGTTTAATAGAGGGTGATAGGAAGCAACACTTGAATCAATCGCTTTAATTCCTTTCATTCATCACACTATATACTGTATTAGCTTATATCTTAATAGGGTGGTCATCACGCTACTTATATGTTTTTTTAAAACAAAACTCCTTTGACCAGTACCGTGTGATGGATTTCTTATTACTTACCAACATCAACAAGCTACAGGACTAAGAGATCTTTTTTATGCTTTCAATATTTTGTTTTGTAACTAAGAGGAGCGTGTGTGTTAGAAGACCCTCATTCCCCTTTTCTGTGTTAATGCCGACATTCTTCCAAGAGATCGCCAAGAAATAAACAGGTTTAGTTTGCGTTTAAACAACGTTCTAGGTATAAAATTTGAACTGAATAGCTAATACTTTTGTCAAAATAGAATTCCTTTTAGAACCTTGACAGAAAAAATGGTCATGGTGTCCAATTTACCCTCCTATTCCTTTTAAAAAAGTTATGTGGCCATACTAGTCAAAGTTAGTTCAGAATGCAAAATTATTTTTTTTTCATAATACCTTTCAGACATTACCCGGTTGATCCAATTATTTCGATTATAGAAAATGAAATTAGAGTCCTGCATGAATAAATGTATGAATGGATGATCAAAATTTCATGATATTGCATTTAATTTCTAACCAACAGATATACGGTATATCTTGACATATTACATTTCGTATTGTTAGGCGCAAAACTTTGAACAGAACTTCACAGGACTTATTTTAATGGAGCGGCGTTATCCAGTTACGTGATCAATACCATAACATATCAAATGAATCTCCTCTCCTTTGAAGTTCTGGTTAAACCCTTGAGTACTTTGAATAAATAGCAGGAAAGGAATAGCGTGTTTACAATTCCCTACTGAACGGGAATCTTTCATATGTTCTTTTGATATGTTGACGTCATAATCAACTGCGGCACTCGTTTTGTTATTAAATATGTTACTACCATTTTCAATAATTTAATTCTGAACATTTGCAATAACGGTAGTCAATAATTTTTTATTACCCTTGGATAAAAACAAATATAAATACATACAAAAATATTATATATATATATATATAAATATATATATATATATATATATATATATATATAAATTATATATATATATACATATGTATATATATATATATATATATATATATATTATTATTATTATTATTATTACTTGCTAAAACCCTAGTTGGAAAAGCATGATGCTTATTGCCCAAAGGCTCTAACAAGGACAATAACCCAGTGAGGATATGAAGAAAGGAAATAAAAGATCTACATGAGAAGTAACTAACAATTTGGATAAAATATATAACCAGTAACATCATTACAAAAATCTTTTGCATATGATCTATTAAAACTTAAAAAAAAGACAAAAAGAAATAAAATAGAATATTGGGTCCAAGTGTACCCTTAATATGTATATATATATATATATATATATATATATTTTATACACACACACACACACACACACATATATATATATATATATATATGTATATATATATATATATATATCACACACACACACACACACACACATATATATATATATATATATATGCATTAACGGATCGATATGGATTGTGTAAATACACGGGGTTGCCTTCAGTTTACGGCCAGGAACAGATCAGGTAAATATCCGTTTAGGTAAAGGTAATGTGTGAATCAGCATCATTCGATAGTTATTTATAAGGACACATCTTTATCTTCCTGAGTATAATAACTCATAATCAAGAACAATCCATGTTTTTTTTTTTTCAAGATCTGCATGAGGTAGAATAACATAAATCATCAATGGTGTTTTTTTTTTTTTTTTTTTTTTTTTTAGAGAGAGAGAGAGAGAGAGAGAGAGAGAGAGAGAGAGATTTGGAAAAATATTTTGAAATACTATTTTAAAAGTAATGTTTTTTCTTTGTATGCTTTCCATCGCAATCAATAGGGATTTGAGACATAGCACCTTGCTTTAGTGGCTGGCATGTTGAGCAAGAGATAAATGCATTCGTGAAAAAAAAAAAATCAATTGAATTTTCAAGAAATTTAAGAGGTTGAACGGAAGGATTACTATTACTTAGTAATTGGAAGAGGAGTAAAATGGATTACTCATATGGTGATGAATCTGGTGGTAGAAGAGACACAGTAAAGCCCCTTTGTAATACTTAAGTGCTCTGCACATTATACACTGGCTGCACTAATCCTTGTCGAATAAATTTCACATAATCAAGTCTTACCTAATATTTTTCTTCTTCCCACATTCAGCTCTCTCTCTCTCTCTCTCTCTCTCTCTCTCTCTCTCTCTCTCTCTCTCTCTCATTAAGAGACTCGAAGGGTAGTCTTATAACAAATGATTTGGAATAGCTGAAGTGGCGAATGCATATTTCACTACTGTATTCGTTTGGGATGAATCAACGACCCTCTCCGAACCAGCTATCAATTATGAAGGGCCAAAACCATTTGATAAAATCACCTTCAAAATCGTTATCGAAAAGTAAATAAAAGGACTCAGTATGTCTACGGGACCAGGTCCAGATGATATTCATCCATGAGAATTTATAGATATTGGAAAAGAGAGAACTCCAAAATGTTACAAAAGGTTCCGAAAAACAGCCAACAAAAGTACCAAAAGATGGAAACTATGCAATAATCCCCCAATCTACAAGAAGGACCAAAGAAGAACCTGGGATCTACAGACCTTTGTGTCTAACTTCAGTACCTTGCAAATTTTTTAATCAAGTAAAGTAAACTTAATAGTAGAACATATAGAGTAAAACAATCTTCTGATAAACCGCCAACATGGGTTTAGACAAGAGATCATGTTTAACAAATCACAAATATTTTAGATTTTTCTCACATGTTTACCATTTATGACAAAAGCTGGAAAATAAACATCATATAACTGGATTTTCAAAAGGCTTTTGACAAATTTACTCATAAGAATTAATGGCCAAAATTAGAGCACTAGGCATCATTGACGAGCCTACTGAATCGGTCAAAGATTGGCTAACAAACAGAAAACAGAGAGTTGTAATCAATGGAGAAACATTAGAGTGGGTGGTTGTTACATGAGGAGTACCTCAAGGATCCATACTGGGCCCATTTCTATTTCTGATCTACATTAACGACATATTTTTAGGACTAACTAGTAGAGTAGCCAAATTTGCCAACGATACTAAACTAGGCATAAGTGCTGCGAACTCTGAAGACGTAGAAGCCTGAATAGATGATCTAATGAAGTTAAGAGAATGGTCCAGAAAATGGCAAATGCTTTTCGACTGTAAAGACATGCACATAAGTTATAGTAACCCACAATCAGATTACTCACTGCTTGGTAATGAAATAGAAAGTGTAGACCAAGTGGAAGATCTCGGTATTATTATCAGCAAGGATTTGAATTTCACCAAACATAGCATGAAAGCTGAAAAGAAATAAAAAAATTAATAGATTACATAAAGAGATAATTCATATAGAGAAACAAAGACACTGTACTACAGATGTACACGTCACTAGTAAGACCCCATCTAGAATACGAAGTCCAATTCTGGGTTCCAAGTATTCAGAATGATATAAATAGACTGGAAGCAGTAAAACCTAGGGCAATGGAGGATGGAACGTTTGAACATATTTGATCTGTAAACTCGATGCCTAAGAGTATAGTCAATAGAGACATTCAAAATTCTAATAGGAATAAGAAATGTAGATTAAAACAAACTGTTCTTGCTTTCCAAACATCAGTCTAGACTCTAGAGGTAATAGATGCAAACTGGAATTGAAAAGATATACCACTCAATGTGGCACTTTCTTTACATAAAAATAGCCAATACTAGGCTTAGACTTCCAGCGGATGTAGTAAACAGTATCATGGTAAACGATTTCAAGAATAAGTTAGACAAGATCATAAGAACTCTTCAAATACATGAACTAAATCGATCTACCAAATAGCAAATGGAGCCTCCACGGATGGACTAAAAGGTGTTTGAGACATCCCAAATCCTTTTAACTCCTTGTAAATCTCTCTCTCTCTCTCTCTCTCTCTCTCTCTCTCTCTCTCTCTCTCTCTCATTTATATGAAACTATTAAGATATGAATCACACGTAGATCCAAGGAAAAATTGTCCAAATAAAACTGGAAGTTCTCCATTTCTTCTGGATGTTATGTAAAACTCTCCAGGAGAATCGACCCATCAAATCAAATCAGTATTTTCTAGCGCAAGTAACAGGAAGCTGCGTATAAAACTCACAGTCAGTCCCCATGGCATTTCAGTAAAAGGAATCTCGTTATCGGAATTCGGAGAATGCAGGAGGTAAACAATCACCTTGAAAAGCAAGGCTGAATCCAAGTTGTGAATAGCTCGTCTTCGATCAGTAAAAAGGATTAAGTAAACGGACCGAGTTTAAATTGTATGAATTTTAGCCCAGCAATTATTAAAATAAAAGAAAATTATTCTCGAAAGCAAAGTGTTTCTCCACTCACAACAGAATACAATACAGGCAAACCAGAAATGATAACAGATAACTTGTTCTGTAGGGTGGAAACTTGTCAGATAAACGGCGGCCTAATAATTTATATGTATTACATAAAAAGCAGTCTTAATCTGATAACTTTCTTTTTTTGTGTTCAAGTGCAGCTTTATAAGAAATGAACTGGTTAATCTGTTTTGTGTTACATATATATATATATATATATATATATATATAGAATCATTTCCCCCTTAAAATAATGTAGTAGTGTAAAACTTTAAAAAAGAAGAAGAAAAAAAAGAACATTAGGAGTGACTTCAAGATGGGTAAATTTACCTTGCTGTTTGTGGTATGGCTTCCTATGTGGATGGCGGTGAGGGGAGAACGGGACGAATAATTACTGACGGTGGGATTTCACTTCTTTAAAAACATTTGGTAATTGATTTTTGAGCTTTTTTCCCTTTTCTGTTCCTTTGTTGTAAGTTGTTCTTTAATAAAAACTAATCTAGTGTGTGTTACCTTTGGCTTTTTTTGGCAGAATCTTGCGGTAATGAGACAACATTATCATTGAAAAAGGTTTACACTCCTATAGGTTATTACAGGATCAGGATGAAATTTTCCAACAAAAGCCTGAACTTCCCCAACTTCACCTAGATTTCTAGAGCCTTTCCACAAATAAATGTCTCATTTATTACCCAGCGACAGTTTCTTATTTGTAAAAATAAGTAACAACTTCACTTTATCAATTATCTGTGGCCTTTTCTTCGTCAAAATAGTCACTCTTTTTAGCAGCTTCAGCTCCCTTAATTATTTCTTTATTCTTTAAAATTGTGGATATCGTTGATTTATACATAAATTATTTGAGAACAAGATCCGAAACGTAGTTGAAAATTATTTCCTTTTCCAATTGAAGAGTTGTTTGTACTGCTTACTTTTTAAATCTCTCTCTCTCTCTCTCTCTCTCTCTCTCTCTCTCTCTCTCTCTCTTCTACATCAATGTTTAAGGGCTAATGAATCAAAATAATTAATAAAAAGAAAGAAAACAAAGATATTGCACAGTGCAGTATGAAAAATGAGGCAGAGTATATGTTTATGTTCATCCAATACAACGCCCAACGTGTAATTGATGACGTTTGGCTTAGCGGGCTTTTGCTTGCACTAGTCGAGTACCGAATATTTGTTCGAGAAAACGGGCATTTTTCAATCACACTTTTTGATTGTCAATCGATTTTTTTCGAGATTTTAGCAGTGTGAATACCGAGGTTCTATATATATATATATATATATATATATATATATATATATATATATATATATCTTGCAACGTAACTGTTAGGTTCTACCAGAGGGATGATGTAACTACAAATAAGTTTAATTCTATTGTTAATGCCCTTATGTACAAGCACATGCAAGCAGAAATGTCACAAGAAATTGGACAAGCTAAAGCATGAGATGGCAAGCTTAAAATGGCTGTTCAATTATCAGAGTAGGAGATAGCATTAAATTGCATAAGCATGTATAAAACACGTGCAGTACATGGTTCCCCCCTTAAAACACATATATGTAATAGAGCTTCCTACTTTAGAGAAGCAAACTATAGGCGGGTCATTTTGTAGGAGATACGGAGATTCAACGAAAGTGCCTGTGTTAGCGGGTTATAAGTGGCTTGCTACTGTCGTTGTGCAGGAAGACGCGTGTTGTGGTTTGTAAATCTTTAAGTATGTGTTGCTTCACTGAGAGGTTGTAAGTCTTGTGGTATGGAGTAAATTTTCCGACAACTTGACATAGGCCTTGCAGATTGCCCGAGGATATTAAAGAAAAAAAAAAAAAAAAAAAAAAAAAAAAAAAAAACTTCAGGGACGATCAACGTGTCTCCATGCACAATTTCGGCGGCAAAAGTACATTTTTTTTTCTTATCAAACTACAAGACCATTCTGTTGCAGGCGGTTGAGAACGATGTATAGATAACGGAGGTGTTCCTCTTTGGGGGAAAAGAACATAAGTATGTCGTCCACATACCATACACGAGGGGAGGTCCCCTAAGTCGCCGTCCATGAGGATTTGAAAAGTGGCTCAAGCATTACGAAGGCCATAACAGGAATATTTTCCGGTGTATGTACTAAAGGGGTTGGTGATGGCAGTCTTAAGGGTTCATGGGTACTTGATAAGACCCATTCAAGAGGTGGAGCGTTGAGAAAACCTTTGCTTTTTGCAAATTTTACGCAATGTTGGCAATGTTGGGGAGAACATGGAAGACAATAGACTCCGGTGGTTATTACAATTGGCTATTAAGCTATTCAGTAAA